>NW_027327485.1:300000-553337 GCF_047675955.1 Chlorocebus sabaeus | reverse complement strand
ACAGAACACAGAGCAGTTTCTCAGAAAGCTTCTTTCCAGTTTTGAACGGAAGATATTTCCTTTTTCACCATAGCCCTCTATGGGCTTCCAAATATCCCTTTGCCAATTCCACAAGAACGGCCTTAGAGAAAGGCTTCTTGAAGGGAACGATGTAACTCTGTGAGATGAATTAACAGAACACAGAGCAGTTTCTCAGAAAGCTTCTTTCCAGTTTTGAACGGAAGATATTTCCTTTTTCACCATAGCCCTCTACGGGCTTCCAAATATCCCTTTGCCAATTCCACAAGAACGGACTTAGCGAAAGGCTTCTTGAAGGGAAAGATGTAACTCTGTGAGATGAATTAACAGAACACAGAGCAGTTTCTCAGAAAGCTTCTTTCCAGTTTTGAACGGAAGATATTTCCTTTTTCACCCTAGCCCTCAATGGGCTTCCAAATATACCTTTGCCAATTCCACAAGAACGGCCTTAGCGAAAGGCTTCTTGAAGGGAAAGATGTAACTCTGTGAGATGAATTAACAGAACACAGAGCAGTTTCTCAGAAAGCTTCTTTCCAGTTTTGAGCGGAAGATATTTCCTTTTTCACCATAGACCTCTATGGGCTTCCAAATATCCCTTCGCCAATTCCACAAGAACAGCCTTAGCGAAAGGCTTCTTGAAGGGAAAGATGTAACTCTGTGAGATGAATTAACAGAACACAGAGCAGTTTCTCAGAAAGCTTCTTTCCAGTTTTGAGCGGCAGATATTTCCTTTTTCACCATAGCCCTCTATGGGCTTCCAAATATCCCTTTGCCAATTCCACAAGAACGGCCTAAGAGAAAGGCTTCTTGAAGGGAAAGATGTAACTCTGTGAGATGAATTAACAGAACACAGAACCGTTTCTCAGAAAGGTTCTTTCCCGTTTTGAACGGAAGATATTTCCTTTTTCACCATAGCCCTCTATGGGCTTCCAAATATCCCTTTGCCAATTCCACAAGAACGGCCTTAGCGAAAGGCTTCTTGAAGGGAAAGATGTAACTCTGTGAGATGAATTAACAGAACACAGAGCAGTTTCTCAGAAAGCTTCTTTCCACTTTTGAACGGAAGATATTTCCTTTTTCACCATAGCCCTCTATGGGCTTCCAAATATCCCTTTGTCATTTCCACAAGAACAGCCTTAGCGAAAGGCTTCTTGAAGGGAAAGATGTAACTCTGTGAGATGAATTAACAGAACACAGAGCAGTTTCTCAGAAAGCTTCTTTCCAGTTTTGAACGGAAGATATTTCCTTTTTCACCATAGCCCTCTATGGGCTTCCAAATATCCCTTTGACAATTCCACAAGAACAGCCTTAGCGAAAGGCTTCTTGAAGGGAAAGATGTAACTCTGTGAGATGAATTAACAGAACACAGAGCAGTTTCTCAGAAAGCTTCTTTCCAGTTTTGAACGGAAGATATTTCCTTTTTCACCCTAGCCCTCTATGGGCTTCCAAATATCCCTTTGCCAATTCCACAAGAACGGCCTTAGCGAAAGGCTTCTTGAAGGGAAAGATGTAACTCTGTGAGATGAAGTAACAGAACACAGAGCAGTTTCTCAGAAAGCTTCTTTCCAGTTTGGAACGGAAGATATTTCCTTTTTCACCGTAGTCCTCTATGGGCTTCCAAATATCCCTTTGCCAATTCCACAAGAACAGCCTTAGCGAAAGGCTTCTTGAAGGGAAAGATGTAACTCTGTGAGATGAATTAACAGAACACAGAGCAGTTTCTCAGAAACCTTCTTTCCAGTTTTTAACGGCAGATATTCCCTTTTTCACCATAGCCCTCTATGGGCTTCCAAATATCCCTTTGCCAATTCCAGAAGAACAGCCTTAGCGAAAGGCTTCTTGAAGGGAAAGATGTAACTCTGTGAGATGAATTAAGAGAACACACAGCAGTTTCTGAGAAAGCTTCTTTCCAGTTTTGAACGGAAGATATTTCCTTTTTCACCATAGCCCTCTATGGGCTTCCAAATATCCCTTTGCCAATTCCACAAGAACAGCCTTAGCGAAAGGCTTCTTGAAGGGAAAGATGTAACTCTGTGAGATGAATTAACAGAACACAGAGCAGTTTCTCAGAAAGCTTCTTTCCAGTTTTGAGCGGAAGATATTTCCTTTTTCACCATAGCCCTCTATGGGATTCCAAATATCCCTTTGCGAATTCCACAACAACAGCCTTAGCGAAAGGCTTCATGAAGGGAAAGATGTAACTCTGTGAGATGAATTAACAGAACACAGAGCAGTTTCTCAGAGAGCTTCTTTCCAGTTTTGAACGGAAGATATTTCCTTTTTCACCATAGCCCTCTATGGGCTTCCAAATATCCCTTTGCCAATTCCACAAGAACAGCCTTAGCGAAAGGCTTCTTGAAGGGAAAGATGTAACTCTGTGAGATGAATTAACAGAACACAGAGCAGTTTCTCAGAAAGCTTCTTTCCAGTTTTGAACGGAAGATATTTCCTTTTTCACCATAGCCCTCTATGGGCTTCCAAATATCCCTTTGCCAATTCCACAAGAACGGCCTTAGAGAAAGGCTTCTTGAAGGGAAAGATGTAACTCTGTGAGATGAATTAACAGAACACAGAGCAGTTTCTCAGAAAGCTTCTTTCCAGTTTTGAACGGAAGATATTTCCTTTTTCACCATAGCCCTCTACGGGCTTCCAAATATCCCTTTGCCAATTCCACAAGAACAGCCTTAGCGAAAGGCTTCTTGATGGGAAAGATGTAACTCTGTGAGATGAATTAACAGAACACAGAGCAGTTTCTCAGAAAGCTTCTTTCCAGTTTTGAACGGAAGATATTTCCTTTTTCACCCTAGCCCTCTATGGGCTTCCAAATATACCTTTGCCAATTCCACAAGAACGGCCTTAGCGAAAGGCTTCTTGAAGGGAAAGATGTAACTCTGTGAGATGAATTAACAGAACACAGAGCAGTTTCTCAGAAAGCTTCTTTCCAGTTTGGAACGGAAGATATTTCCTTTTTCACCATAACCCTCTATGGGCTTCCAAATATCCCTTTGCCAATTCCACAAGAACAGCCTTAGCGAAAGGCTTCTAGAAGGGAAAGATGTAACTCTGTGAGATGAATTAACAGAACAGAGAGCAGTTTCTCAGAAAGCTTCTTTCCAGTTTTTAACGGCAGATATTCCCTTTTTCACCATAGCCCTCTATGGGCTTCCAAATATCCCTTTGCCAATTCCACAAGAACAGCCTTAGCGAAAGGCTGCTTGAAGGGAAAGATGTAACTCTGTGAGATGAATTAACAGAACACAGAGCAGTTTCTCAGAAAGCTTCTTTCCAGTTTTGAACGGAAGATATTTCCTTTTTCACCATAGACCTCTATGGGCTTCCAAATATCCCTTTGCCAATTCCACAAGAACGGCCTTAGAGAAAGGCTTCTTGAAGGGAAAGATGTAACTCTGTGAGATGAATTAACAGAACACAGAGCAGTTTCTCAGAAAGCTTCTTTCCAGTTTTGAACGGAAGATATTTCCTTTTTCACCATAGCCCTCTACGGGCTTCCAAATATCCCTTTGCCAATTCCACAAGAACAGCCTTAGCGAAAGGCTTCTTGATGGGAAAGATGTAACTCTGTGAGATGAATTAACAGAACACAGAGCAGTTTCTCAGAAAGCTTCTTTCCAGTTTTGAACGGAAGATATTTCCTTTTTCACCATAGCCCTCTATGGGCTTCCAAATATCCCTTTGACAATTCCACAAGAACAGCCTTAGCGAAAGGCTTCTTGAAGGGAAAGATGTAACTCTGTGAGATGAATTAACAGAACACAGAGCAGTTTCTCAGAAAGCTTCTTTCCAGTTTGGAACGGAAGATATTTCCTTTTTCTCCAGAGCCCTCTATGGGCTTCCAAATATCCCTTTGCCATTTCCACAAGAACAGCCTTAGCGAAAGGCTTCTTGAAGGGAAAGATGTAACTCTGTGAGATGAATTAACAGAACACAGAGCACTTTCTCAGAAAGCTTCTTTCCAGTTTTGAACGGAAGATATTTCCTTTTTCACCGTATCCCTCCATGGGCTTCCAAATATCCCTTCGCCAATTCCACAAGAACAGCCTTAGCGAAAGGCTTCTTGAAGGGAAAGATGTAACTCTGTGAGATGAATTAACAGAACACAGAGCAGTTTCTCAGAAAGCTTCTTTCCAGTTTTGAACGGAAGATATTTCCTTTTTCACCGTAGCCCTCTATGGGCTTCCAAATATCCCTTTGCCAATTCCACATGAACTGCCTTAGCGAAAGGCTTCTTGAAGGGAAAGATGTAACTCTGTGAGATGAATTAACAGAACACAGAGCAGTTTCTCAGAAAGCTTCTTTCCAGTTTTGAACGGAAGATATTTCCTTTTTCAACATAGCCCTCTATGGGCTTCCAAATATCCCTTTGCCAATTCCACAAGAACAGCCTCAGCGAAAGGCTTCCAGAAGGGAAAGATGTAACTCTGTGAGATGAATTAACAGAACACAGAGCAGTTTCTCAGAAAGCTTCTTTCCAGTTTTGAACGGAAGATATTTCCTTTTTCACCATAGCCCTCTATGGGCTTCCAAATATCCCTTTGCCAGTTCCACAAGAACAGCCTTAGCGAAAGGCTTCTTGAAGGGAAAGATGTAACTCTGTGAGATGAATTAAGAGAACACACAGCAGTTTCTGAGAAAGCTTCTTTCCAGTTTTGAACGGAAGATATTTCCTTTTTCACCATAGCCCTCTACGGGCTTCCAAATATCCCTTTGCCAATTCCACAAGAACAGCCTTAGCGAAAGGCTTCTTGAAGGGAAAGATGTAACTCTGTGAGATGAATTAACAGAACACAGAGCAGTTTCTCAGAAAGCTTCTTTCCAGTTTTGAGCGGCAGATATTTCCTTTTTCACCATAGCCCACTAGGGGCTTCCAAATATCCCTTTGCCAATTCCACAAGAACGGCCTAAGAGAAAGGCTTCTTGAAGGGAAAGATGTAACTCTGTGAGATGAATTAACAGAACACAGAACCGTTTCTCAGAAAGGTTCTTTCCCGTTTTGAACGGAAGATATTTCCTTTTTCACCATAGCCCTCTATGGGCTTCCAAATATCCCTTTGCCAATTCCACAAGAACGGCCTTAGCGAAAGGCTTCTTGAAGGGAAAGATGTAACTCTGTGAGATGAATTAACAGAACACAGAGCAGTTTCTCAGAAAGCTTCTTTCCACTTTTGAACGGAAGATATTTCCTTTTTCACCATAGCCCTCTATGGGCTTCCAAATATCCCTTTGTCATTTCCACAAGAACAGCCTTAGCGAAAGGCTTCTTGAAGGGAAAGATGTAACTCTGTGAGATGAATTAACAGAACACAGAGCAGTTTCTCAGAAAGCTTCTTTCCAGTTTTGAACGGAAGATATTTCCTTTTTCACCATAGCCCTCTATGGGCTTCCAAATATCCCTTTGACAATTCCACAAGAACAGCCTTAGCGAAAGGCTTCTTGAAGGGAAAGATGTAACTCTGTGAGATGAATTAACAGAACACAGAGCAGTTTCTCAGAAAGCTTCTTTCCAGTTTTGAACGGAAGATATTTCCTTTTTCACCCTAGCCCTCTATGGGCTTCCAAATATCCCTTTGCCAATTCCACAAGAACGGCCTTAGCGAAAGGCTTCTTGAAGGGAAAGATGTAACTCTGTGAGATGAAGTAACAGAACACAGAGCAGTTTCTCAGAAAGCTTCTTTCCAGTTTGGAACGGAAGATATTTCCTTTTTCACCGTAGTCCTCTATGGGCTTCCAAATATCCCTTTGCCAATTCCACAAGAACAGCCTTAGCGAAAGGCTTCTTGAAGGGAAAGATGTAACTCTGTGAGATGAATTAACAGAACACAGAGCAGTTTCTCAGAAACCTTCTTTCCAGTTTTTAACGGCAGATATTCCCTTTTTCACCATAGCCCTCTATGGGCTTCCAAATATCCCTTTGCCAATTCCAGAAGAACAGCCTTAGCGAAAGGCTTCTTGAAGGGAAAGATGTAACTCTGTGAGATGAATTAAGAGAACACACAGCAGTTTCTGAGAAAGCTTCTTTCCAGTTTTGAACGGAAGATATTTCCTTTTTCACCATAGCCCTCTATGGGCTTCCAAATATCCCTTTGCCAATTCCACAAGAACAGCCTTAGCGAAAGGCTTCTTGAAGGGAAAGATGTAACTCTGTGAGATGAATTAACAGAACACAGAGCAGTTTCTCAGAAAGCTTCTTTCCAGTTTTGAGCGGAAGATATTTCCTTTTTCACCATAGCCCTCTATGGGATTCCAAATATCCCTTTGCGAATTCCACAACAACAGCCTTAGCGAAAGGCTTCATGAAGGGAAAGATGTAACTCTGTGAGATGAATTAACAGAACACAGAGCAGTTTCTCAGAGAGCTTCTTTCCAGTTTTGAACGGAAGATATTTCCTTTTTCACCATAGCCCTCTATGGGCTTCCAAATATCCCTTTGCCAATTCCACAAGAACAGCCTTAGCGAAAGGCTTCTTGAAGGGAAAGATGTAACTCTGTGAGATGAATTAACAGAACACAGAGCAGTTTCTCAGAAAGCTTCTTTCCAGTTTTGAACGGAAGATATTTCCTTTTTCACCATAGCCCTCTATGGGCTTCCAAATATCCCTTTGCCAATTCCACAAGAACGGCCTTAGAGAAAGGCTTCTTGAAGGGAAAGATGTAACTCTGTGAGATGAATTAACAGAACACAGAGCAGTTTCTCAGAAAGCTTCTTTCCAGTTTTGAACGGAAGATATTTCCTTTTTCACCATAGCCCTCTACGGGCTTCCAAATATCCCTTTGCCAATTCCACAAGAACAGCCTTAGCGAAAGGCTTCTTGATGGGAAAGATGTAACTCTGTGAGATGAATTAACAGAACACAGAGCAGTTTCTCAGAAAGCTTCTTTCCAGTTTTGAACGGAAGATATTTCCTTTTTCACCCTAGCCCTCTATGGGCTTCCAAATATACCTTTGCCAATTCCACAAGAACGGCCTTAGCGAAAGGCTTCTTGAAGGGAAAGATGTAACTCTGTGAGATGAATTAACAGAACACAGAGCAGTTTCTCAGAAAGCTTCTTTCCAGTTTGGAACGGAAGATATTTCCTTTTTCACCATAACCCTCTATGGGCTTCCAAATATCCCTTTGCCAATTCCACAAGAACAGCCTTAGCGAAAGGCTTCTAGAAGGGAAAGATGTAACTCTGTGAGATGAATTAACAGAACAGAGAGCAGTTTCTCAGAAAGCTTCTTTCCAGTTTTTAACGGCAGATATTCCCTTTTTCACCATAGCCCTCTATGGGCTTCCAAATATCCCTTTGCCAATTCCACAAGAACAGCCTTAGCGAAAGGCTGCTTGAAGGGAAAGATGTAACTCTGTGAGATGAATTAACAGAACACAGAGCAGTTTCTCAGAAAGCTTCTTTCCAGTTTTGAACGGAAGATATTTCCTTTTTCACCATAGACCTCTATGGGCTTCCAAATATCCCTTTGCCAATTCCACAAGAACGGCCTTAGAGAAAGGCTTCTTGAAGGGAAAGATGTAACTCTGTGAGATGAATTAACAGAACACAGAGCAGTTTCTCAGAAAGCTTCTTTCCAGTTTTGAACGGAAGATATTTCCTTTTTCACCATAGCCCTCTACGGGCTTCCAAATATCCCTTTGCCAATTCCACAAGAACAGCCTTAGCGAAAGGCTTCTTGATGGGAAAGATGTAACTCTGTGAGATGAATTAACAGAACACAGAGCAGTTTCTCAGAAAGCTTCTTTCCAGTTTTGAACGGAAGATATTTCCTTTTTCACCATAGCCCTCTATGGGCTTCCAAATATCCCTTTGACAATTCCACAAGAACAGCCTTAGCGAAAGGCTTCTTGAAGGGAAAGATGTAACTCTGTGAGATGAATTAACAGAACACAGAGCAGTTTCTCAGAAAGCTTCTTTCCAGTTTGGAACGGAAGATATTTCCTTTTTCTCCAGAGCCCTCTATGGGCTTCCAAATATCCCTTTGCCATTTCCACAAGAACAGCCTTAGCGAAAGGCTTCTTGAAGGGAAAGATGTAACTCTGTGAGATGAATTAACAGAACACAGAGCACTTTCTCAGAAAGCTTCTTTCCAGTTTTGAACGGAAGATATTTCCTTTTTCACCGTATCCCTCCATGGGCTTCCAAATATCCCTTCGCCAATTCCACAAGAACAGCCTTAGCGAAAGGCTTCTTGAAGGGAAAGATGTAACTCTGTGAGATGAATTAACAGAACACAGAGCAGTTTCTCAGAAAGCTTCTTTCCAGTTTTGAACGGAAGATATTTCCTTTTTCACCGTAGCCCTCTATGGGCTTCCAAATATCCCTTTGCCAATTCCACATGAACTGCCTTAGCGAAAGGCTTCTTGAAGGGAAAGATGTAACTCTGTGAGATGAATTAACAGAACACAGAGCAGTTTCTCAGAAAGCTTCTTTCCAGTTTTGAACGGAAGATATTTCCTTTTTCAACATAGCCCTCTATGGGCTTCCAAATATCCCTTTGCCAATTCCACAAGAACAGCCTCAGCGAAAGGCTTCCAGAAGGGAAAGATGTAACTCTGTGAGATGAATTAACAGAACACAGAGCAGTTTCTCAGAAAGCTTCTTTCCAGTTTTGAACGGAAGATATTTCCTTTTTCACCATAGCCCTCTATGGGCTTCCAAATATCCCTTTGCCAGTTCCACAAGAACAGCCTTAGCGAAAGGCTTCTTGAAGGGAAAGATGTAACTCTGTGAGATGAATTAAGAGAACACACAGCAGTTTCTGAGAAAGCTTCTTTCCAGTTTTGAACGGAAGATATTTCCTTTTTCACCATAGCCCTCTACGGGCTTCCAAATATCCCTTTGCCAATTCCACAAGAACAGCCTTAGCGAAAGGCTTCTTGAAGGGAAAGATGTAACTCTGTGAGATGAATTAACAGAACACAGAGCAGTTTCTCAGAAAGCTTCTTTCCAGTTTTGAGCGGCAGATATTTCCTTTTTCACCATAGCCCACTAGGGGCTTCCAAATATCCCTTTGCCAATTCCACAAGAACAGCCTTAGCGAAATTCTTATTGAAGGGAAAGTTGTAACTCTGTGAGATGAATTAACAGAACACAGAGCAGTTTCTCAGAAAGCTTCTTTCCAGCTTTGAGCGGCAGATATTTCCTTTTTCACCATAGCCCTCTATGGGCTTCCAAATATCCCTTTGCCAATTCCACAAGAACGGCCTAAGAGAAAGGCTTCTTGAAGGGAAAGATGTAACTCTGTGAGATGAATTAACAGAACACAGAACCGTTTCTCAGAAAGGTTCTTTCCCGTTTTGAACGGAAGATATTTCCTTTTTCACCATAGCCCTCTATGGGCTTCCAAATATCCCTTTGCCAATTCCACAAGAACGGCCTTAGCGAAAGGCTTCTTGAAGGGAAAGATGTAACTCTGTGAGATGAATTAACAGAACACAGAGCAGTTTCTCAGAAAGCTTCTTTCCAGTTTGAACGGAAGATATTTCCTTTTTCACCCTAGCCCTCTATGGGCTTCCAAATATACCTTTGCCAATTCCACAAGAACGGCCTTAGCGAAAGGCTTCTTGAAGGGAAAGATGTAACTCTGTGAGATGAATTAACAGAACACAGAGCAGTTTCTCAGAAAGCTTCTTTCCAGTTTGGAACGGAAGATATTTCCTTTTTCACCATAACCCTCTATGGGCTTCCAAATATCCCTTTGCCAATTCCACAAGAACAGCCTTAGCGAAAGGCTTCTAGAAGGGAAAGATATAACTCTGTGAGATGAATTAACAGAACAGAGAGCAGTTTCTCAGAAAGCTTCTTTCCAGTTTTTAACGGCAGATATTCCCTTTTTCACCATAGCCCTCTATGGGCTTCCAAATATCCCTTTGCCAATTCCACAAGAACAGCCTTAGCGAAAGGCTTCTTGAAGGGAAAGATGTAACTCTGTGAGATGAATTAAGAGAACTCACAGCAGTTTCTGAGAAAGCTTCTTTCCAGTTTTGAACGGAAGATATTTCCTTTTTCACCATAGCCCTCTATGGGCTTCCAAATATCCCTTTGCCAATTCCACAAGAACAGCCTTAGCGAAAGGCTTCTTGAAGGGAAAGATGTAACTCTGTGAGATGAATTAACAGAACACAGAGCAGTTTCTCAGAAAGCTTCTTTCCAGTTTTGAACGGAAGATATTTCCTTTTTCACCATAGACCTGTATGGGCTTCCAAATATCCCTTTGCCAATTCCACAAGAACGGCCTAAGAGAAAGGCTTCTTGAAGGGAAAGATGTAACTCTGTGAGATGAATTAACAGAACACAGAACCGTTTCTCAGAAAGGTTCTTTCCCGTTTTGAACGGAAGATATTTCCTTTTTCACCATAGCCCTCTATGGGCTTCCAAATATCCCTTTGCCAATTCCACAAGAACGGCCTTAGCGAAAGGCTTCTTGAAGGGAAAGATGTAACTCTGTGAGATGAATTAACAGAACACAGAGCAGTTTCTCAGAAAGCTTCTTTCCAGTTTTGAACGGAAGATATTTCCTTTTTCACCATAGCCCTCTATGGGCTTCCAAATATCCCTTTGTCATTTCCACAAGAACAGCCTTAGCGAAAGGCTTCTTGAAGGGAAATATGTAACTCTGTGAGATGAATTAACAGAACACAGAGCAGTTTCTCAGAAAGCTTCTTTCCAGTTTTGAACGGAAGATATTTCCTTTTTCACCATAGCCCTCTATGGGCTTCCAAATATCCCTTTGACAATTCCACAAGAACAGCCTTAGCGAAAGGCTTCTTGAAGGGAAAGATGTAACTCTGTGAGATGAATTAACAGAACACAGAGCAGTTTCTCAGAAAGCTTCTTTCCAGTTTTGAACGGAAGATATTTCCTTTTTCACCCTAGCCCTCTATGGGCTTCCAAATATCCCTTTGCCAATTCCACAAGAACGGCCTTAGCGAAAGGCTTCTTGAAGGGAAAGATGTAACTCTGTGAGATGAAGTAACAGAACACAGAGCAGTTTCTCAGAAAGCTTCTTTCCAGTTTGGAACGGAAGATATTTCCTTTTTCACCGTAGTCCTCTTTGGGCTTCCAAATATCCCTTTGCCAATTCCACAAGAACAGCCTTAGCGAAAGGCTTCTTGAAGGGAAAGATGTAACTCTGTGAGATGAATTAACAGAACACAGAGCAGTTTCTCAGAAACCTTCTTTCCAGTTTTTAACGGCAGATATTCCCTTTTTCACCATAGCCCTCTATGGGCTTCCAAATATCCCTTTGCCAATTCCAGAAGAACAGCCTTAGCGAAAGGCTTCTTGAAGGGAAAGATGTAACTCTGTGAGATGAATTAAGAGAACACACAGCAGTTTCTGAGAAAGTTTCTTTCCAGTTTTGAACGGAAGATATTTCCTTTTTCACCATAGCCCTCTATGGGCTTCCAAATATCCCTTTGCCAATTCCACAAGAACAGCCTTAGCGAAAGGCTTCTTGAAGGGAAAGATGTAACTCTGTGAGATGAATTAACAGAACACAGAGCAGTTTCTCAGAAAGCTTCTTTCCAGTTTTGAGCGGAAGATATTTCCTTTTTCACCATAGCCCTCTATGGGCTTCCAAATATCCCTTTGCGAATTCCACAACAACAGCCTTAGCGAAAGGCTTCTTGAAGGGAAAGATGTAACTCTGTGAGATGAATTAACAGAACACAGAGCTGTTTCTCAGAGAGCTTCTTTCCAGTTTTGAACGGAAGATATTTCCTTTTTCACCATAGCCCTCTATGGGCTTCCAACTATCCCTTTGCCAATTCCACAAGAACAGCCTTAGCGAAAGGCTTCTTGAAGGGAAAGATGTAACTCTGTGAGATGAATTAACAGAACACAGAGCAGTTTCTCAGAAAGCTTCTTTCCAGTTTTGAACGGAAGATATTTCCTTTTTCACCATAGCCCTCTATGGGCTTCCAAATATCCCTTTGCCAATTCCACAAGAACGGCCTTAGAGAAAGGCTTCTTGAAGGGAAAGATGTAACTCTGTGAGATGAATTAACAGAACACAGAGCAGTTTCTCAGAAAGCTTCTTTCCAGTTTTGAACGGAAGATATTTCCTTTTTCACCATAGCCCTCTACGGGCTTCCAAATATCCCTTTGCCAATTCCACAAGAACAGCCTTAGCGAAAGGCTTCTTGATGGGAAAGATGTAACTCTGTGAGATGAATTAACAGAACACAGAGCAGTTTCTCAGAAAGCTTCTTTCCAGTTTTGAACGGAAGATATTTCCTTTTTCACCATAGCCCTCTATGGGCTTCCAAATATCCCTTTGACAATTCCACAAGAACAGCCTTAGCGAAAGGCTTCTTGAAGGGAAAGATGTAACTCTGTGAGATGAATTAAGAGAACACACAGCAGTTTCTGAGAAAGCTTCTTTCCAGTTTTGAACGGAAGATATTTCCTTTTTCACCATAGCCCTCTATGGGCTTCCAAATATCCCTTTGCCAATTCCACAAGAACGGCCTTAGCGAAAGGCTTCTTGAAGGGAAAGATGTAACTCTGTGAGATGAAGTAACAGAACACAGAGCAGTTTCTCAGAAAGCTTCTTTCCAGTTTGGAACGGAAGATATTTCCTTTTTCACCGTAGTCCTCTTTGGGCTTCCAAATATCCCTTTGCCAATTCCACAAGAACAGCCTTAGCGAAAGGCTTCTTGAAGGGAAAGATGTAACTCTGTGAGATGAATTAACAGAACACAGAGCAGTTTCTCAGAAACCTTCTTTCCAGTTTTTAACGGCAGATATTCCCTTTTTCACCATAGCCCTCTATGGGCTTCCAAATATCCCTTTGCCAATTCCAGAAGAACAGCCTTAGCGAAAGGCTTCTTGAAGGGAAAGATGTAACTCTGTGAGATGAATTAAGAGAACACACAGCAGTTTCTGAGAAAGTTTCTTTCCAGTTTTGAACGGAAGATATTTCCTTTTTCACCATAGCCCTCTATGGGCTTCCAAATATCCCTTTGCCAATTCCACAAGAACAGCCTTAGCGAAAGGCTTCTTGAAGGGAAAGATGTAACTCTGTGAGATGAATTAACAGAACACAGAGCAGTTTCTCAGAAAGCTTCTTTCCAGTTTTGAGCGGAAGATATTTCCTTTTTCACCATAGCCCTCTATGGGCTTCCAAATATCCCTTTGCGAATTCCACAACAACAGCCTTAGCGAAAGGCTTCTTGAAGGGAAAGATGTAACTCTGTGAGATGAATTAACAGAACACAGAGCTGTTTCTCAGAGAGCTTCTTTCCAGTTTTGAACGGAAGATATTTCCTTTTTCACCATAGCCCTCTATGGGCTTCCAACTATCCCTTTGCCAATTCCACAAGAACAGCCTTAGCGAAAGGCTTCTTGAAGGGAAAGATGTAACTCTGTGAGATGAATTAACAGAACACAGAGCAGTTTCTCAGAAAGCTTCTTTCCAGTTTTGAACGGAAGATATTTCCTTTTTCACCATAGCCCTCTATGGGCTTCCAAATATCCCTTTGCCAATTCCACAAGAACGGCCTTAGAGAAAGGCTTCTTGAAGGGAAAGATGTAACTCTGTGAGATGAATTAACAGAACACAGAGCAATTTCTCAGAAAGCTTCTTTCCAGTTTTGAACGGAAGATATTTCCTTTTTCACCATAGCCCTCTACGGGCTTCCAAATATCCCTTTGCCAATTCCACAAGAACAGCCTTAGCGAAAGGCTTCTTGATGGGAAAGATGTAACTCTGTGAGATGAATTAACAGAACACAGAGCAGTTTCTCAGAAAGCTTCTTTCCAGTTTTGAACGGAAGATATTTCCTTTTTCACCATAGCCCTCTATGGGCTTCCAAATATCCCTTGGCCAATTCCAGAAGAACAGCCTTAGCGAAAGGCTTCTTGAAGGGAAAGATGTAACTCTGTGAGATGAATTAAGAGAACACACAGCAGTTTCTGAGAAAGCTTCTTTCCAGTTTTGAACGGAAGATATTTCCTTTTTCACCATAGCCCTCTATGGGCTTCCAAATATCCCTTTGCCAATTCCACAAGAACAGCCTTAGCGAAAGGCTTCTTGAAGGGAAAGATGTAACTCTGTGAGATGAATTAACAGAACACAGAGCAGTTTCTCAGAAAGCTTCTTTCCAGTTTTGAACGGAAGATATTTCCTTTTTCACCGTAGCCCTCTATGGGCTTCCAAATATCCCTTTGCCAATTCCACAAGAACAGCCTTAGCGAAAGGCTTCTTGAAGGGAAAGATGTAACTCTGTGAGATGAATTAACAGAACATAGAGCAGTTTCTCAGAAAGCTTCTTTCCAGTTTGGAACGGAAGATATTTCCTTTTTCACCATAGCCCTCTATGGGCTTCCAAATATCCCTTTGCCAATTCCACAAGAACGGCCTTAGAGAAAGGCTTCTTGAAGGGAACGATGTAACTCTGTGAGATGAATTAACAGAACACAGAGCAGTTTCTCAGAAAGCTTCTTTCCAGTTTTGAACGGAAGATATTTCCTTTTTCACCATAGCCCTCTACGGGCTTCCAAATATCCCTTTGCCAATTCCACAAGAACGGCCTTAGAGAAAGGCTTCTTGAAGGGAAAGATGTAACTCTGTGAGATGAATTAACAGAACACAGAGCAGTTTCTCAGAAAGCTTCTTTCCAGTTTTGAACGGAAGATATTTCCTTTTTCACCATAGCCCTCTACGGGCTTCCAAATATCCCTTTGCCAATTCCACAAGAACAGCCTTAGCGAAAGGCTTCTTGATGGGAAAGATGTAACTCTGTGAGATGAATTAACAGAACACAGAGCAGTTTCTCAGAAAGCTTCTTTCCAGTTTTGAACGGAAGATATTTCCTTTTTCAACATAGCCCTCTATGGGCTTCCAAATATCCCTTTGACAATTCCACAAGAACAGCCTTAGCGAAAGGCTTCTTGAAGGGAAAGATGTAACTCTGTGAGATGAATTAACAGAACACAGAGCAGTTTCTCAGAAAGCTTCTTTCCAGTTTGGAACGGAAGATATTTCCTTTTTCTCCAGAGCCCTCTATGGGCTTCCAAATATCCCTTTGCCATTTCCACAAGAACAGCCTTAGCGAAAGGCTTCTTGAAGGGAAAGATGTAACTCTGTGAGATGAATTAACAGAACACAGAGCACTTTCTCAGAAAGCTTCTTTCCAGTTTTGAACGGAAGATATTTCCTTTTTCACCGTATCCCTCTATGGGCTTCCAAATATCCCTTTGCCAATTCCACAAGAACTGCCTTAGCGAAAGGCTTCTTGAAGGGAAAGATGTAACTCTGTGAGATGAATTAACAGAACACAGAGCAGTTTCTCAGAAAGCTTCTTTCCAGTTTTGAACGGAAGATATTTCCTTTTTCAACATAGCCCTCTATGGGCTTCCAAATATCCCTTTGCCAATTCCACAAGAACAGCCTCAGCGAAAGGCTTCCAGAAGGGAAAGATTTAACTCTGTGAGATGAATTAACAGAACACAGAGCAGTTTCTCAGAAAGCTTCTTTCCAGTTTTGAACGGAAGATATTTCCTTTTTCACCATAGCCCTCTATGGGCTTCCAAATATCCCTTTGCCAGTTCCACAAGAACAGCCTTAGCGAAAGGCTTCTTGAAGGGAAAGATGTAACTCTGTGAGATGAATTAAGAGAACACACAGCAGTTTCTGAGAAAGCTTCTTTCCAGTTTTGAACGGAAGATATTTCCTTTTTCACCATAGCCCTCTACGGGCTTCCAAATATCCCTTTGCCAATTCCACAAGAACAGCCTTAGCGAAAGGCTTCTTGAAGGGAAAGATGTAACTCTGTGAGATGAATTAACAGAACACAGAGCAGTTTCTCAGAAAGCTTCTTTCCAGTTTTGAGCGGCAGATATTTCCTTTTTCACCATAGCCCTCTATGGGCTTCCAAATATCCCTTTGCCAATTCCACAAGAACGGCCTAAGAGAAAGGCTTCTTGAAGGGAAAGATGTAACTCTGTGAGATGAATTAACAGAACACAGAACCGTTTCTCAGAAAGGTTCTTTCCCGTTTTGAACGGAAGATATTTCCTTTTTCACCATAGCCCTCTATGGGCTTCCAAATATCCCTTTGCCAATTCCACAAGAACGGCCTTAGCGAAAGGCTTCTTGAAGGGAAAGATGTAACTCTGTGAGATGAATTAACAGAACACAGAGCAGTTTCTCAGAAAGCTTCTTTCCACTTTTGAACGGAAGATATTTCCTTTTTCACCCTAGCCCTCTATGGGCTTCCAAATATCCCTTTGCCAATTCCACAAGAACGGCCTTAGCGAAAGGCTTCTTGAAGGGAAAGATGTAACTCTGTGAGATGAAGTAACAGAACACAGAGCAGTTTCTCAGAAAGCTTCTTTCCAGTTTGGAACGGAAGATATTTCCTTTTTCACCGTAGTCCTCTATGGGCTTCCAAATATCCCTTTGCCAATTCCACAAGAACAGCCTTAGCGAAAGGCTTCTTGAAGGGAAAGATGTAACTCTGTGAGATGAATTAACAGAACACAGAGCAGTTTCTCAGAAACCTTCTTTCCAGTTTTTAACGGCAGATATTCCCTTTTTCACCATAGCCCTCTATGGGCTTCCAAATATCCCTTTGCCAATTCCAGAAGAACAGCCTTAGCGAAAGGCTTCTTGAAGGGAAAGATGTAACTCTGTGAGATGAATTAAGAGAACACACAGCAGTTTCTGAGAAAGCTTCTTTCCAGTTTTGAACGGAAGATATTTCCTTTTTCACCATAGCCCTCTATGGGCTTCCAAATATCCCTTTGCCAATTCCACAAGAACAGCCTTAGCGAAAGGCTTCTTGAAGGGAAAGATGTAACTCTGTGAGATGAATTAACAGAACACAGAGCAGTTTCTCAGAAAGCTTCTTTCCAGTTTTGAGCGGAAGATATTTCCTTTTTCACCATAGCCCTCTATGGGCTTCCAAATATCCCTTTGCGAATTCCACAACAACAGCCTTAGCGAAAGGCTTCTTGAAGGGAAAGATGTAACTCTGTGAGATGAATTAACAGAACACAGAGCAGTTTCTCAGAGAGCTTCTTTCCAGTTTTGAACGGAAGATATTTCCTTTTTCACCATAGCCCTCTAAGGGCTTCCAAATATCCCTTTGCCAATTCCACAAGAACAGCCTTAGCGAAAGGCTTCTTGAAGGGAAAGATGTAACTCTGTGAGATGAATTAACAGAACACAGAGCAGTTTCTCAGAAAGCTTCTTTCCAGTTTTGAACGGAAGATATTTCCTTTTTCACCATAGCCCTCTATGGGCTTCCAAATATCCCTTTGCCAATTCCACAAGAACGGCCTTAGAGAAAGGCTTCTTGAAGGGAAAGATGTAACTCTGTGAGATGAATTAACAGAACTCAGAGCAGTTTCTCAGAAAGCTTCTTTCCAGTTTTGAACGGAAGATATTTCCTTTTTCACCATAGCCCTCTACGGGCTTCCAAATATCCCTTTGCCAATTCCACAAGAACAGCCTTAGCGAAAGGCTTCTTGATGGGAAAGATGTAACTCTGTGAGATGAATTAACAGAACACAGAGCAGTTTCTCAGAAAGCTTCTTTCCAGTTTTGAACGGAAGATATTTCCTTTTTCACCATAGCCCTCTATGGGCTTCCAAATATCCCTTTGACAATTCCACAAGAACAGCCTTAGCGAAAGGCTTCTTGAAGGGAAAGATGTAACTCTGTGAGATGAATTAACAGAACACAGAGCAGTTTCTCAGAAAGCTTCTTTCCAGTTTTGAGCGGAAGATATTTCCTTTTTCACCATAGCCCTCTATGGGCTTCCAAATATCCCTTTGCGAATTCCACAACAACAGCCTTAGCGAAAGGCTTCTTGAAGGGAAAGATGTAACTCTGTGAGATGAATTAACAGAACACAGAGCAGTTTCTCAGAGAGCTTCTTTCCAGTTTTGAACGGAAGATATTTCCTTTTTCACCATAGCCCTCTAAGGGCTTCCAAATATCCCTTTGCCAATTCCACAAGAACAGCCTTAGCGAAAGGCTTCTTGAAGGGAAAGATGTAACTCTGTGAGATGAATTAACAGAACACAGAGCAGTTTCTCAGAAAGCTTCTTTCCAGTTTTGAACGGAAGATATTTCCTTTTTCACCATAGCCCTCTATGGGCTTCCAAATATCCCTTTGCCAATTCCACAAGAACGGCCTTAGAGAAAGGCTTCTTGAAGGGAAAGATGTAACTCTGTGAGATGAATTAACAGAACACAGAGCAGTTTCTCAGAAAGCTTCTTTCCAGTTTTGAACGGAAGATATTTCCTTTTTCACCATAGCCCTCTACGGGCTTCCAAATATCCCTTTGCCAATTCCACAAGAACAGCCTTAGCGAAAGGCTTCTTGATGGGAAAGATGTAACTCTGTGAGATGAATTAACAGAACACAGAGCAGTTTCTCAGAAAGCTTCTTTCCAGTTTTGAACGGAAGATATTTCCTTTTTCACCATAGCCCTCTATGGGCTTCCAAATATCCCTTTGACAATTCCACAAGAACAGCCTTAGCGAAAGGCTTCTTGAAGGGAAAGATGTAACTCTGTGAGATGAATTAACAGAACACAGAGCAGTTTCTCAGAAAGCTTCTTTCCAGTTTTGAGCGGAAGATATTTCCTTTTTCACCATAGCCCTCTATGGGCTTCCAAATATCCCTTTGCGAATTCCACAACAACAGCCTTAGCGAAAGGCTTCTTGAAGGGAAAGATGTAACTCTGTGAGATGAATTAACAGAACACAGAGCAGTTTCTCAGAGAGCTTCTTTCCAGTTTTGAACGGAAGATATTTCCTTTTTCACCATAGCCCTCTATGGGCTTCCAAATATCCCTTTGCCAATTCCACAAGAACAGCCTTAGCGAAAGGCTTCTTGAAGGGAAAGATGTAACTCTGTGAGATGAATTAACAGAACACAGAGCAGTTTCTCAGAAAGCTTCTTTCCAGTTTTGAACGGAAGATATTTCCTTTTTCACCATAGCCCTCTATGGGCTTCCAAATATCCCTTTGCCAATTCCACAAGAACGGCCTTAGAGAAAGGCTTCTTGAAGGGAAAGATGTAACTCTGTGAGATGAATTAACAGAACACAGAGCAGTTTCTCAGAAAGCTTCTTTCCAGTTTTGAACGGAAGATATTTCCTTTTTCAACATAGCCCTCTATGGGCTTCCAAATATCCCTTTGCCAATTCCACAAGAACAGCCTCAGCGAAAGGCTTCCAGAAGGGAAAGATGTAACTCTGTGAGATGAATTAACAGAACACAGAGCAGTTTCTCAGAAAGCTTCTTTCCAGTTTTGAACGGAAGATATTTCCTTTTTCAACATAGCCCTCTATGGGCTTCCAAATATCCCTTTGCCAATTCCACAAGAACAGCCTCAGCGAAAGGCTTCCAGAAGGGAAAGATTTAACTCTGTGAGATGAATTAACAGAACACAGAGCAGTTTCTCAGAAAGCTTCTTTCCAGTTTTGAACGGAAGATATTTCCTTTTTCACCATAGCCCTCTATGGGCTTCCAAATATCCCTTTGCCAGTTCCACAAGAACAGCCTTAGCGAAAGGCTTCTTGAAGGGAAAGATGTAACTCTGTGAGATGAATTAAGAGAACACACAGCAGTTTCTGAGAAAGCTTCTTTCCAGTTTTGAACGGAAGATATTTCCTTTTTCACCATAGCCCTCTACGGGCTTCCAAATATCCCTTTGCCAATTCCACAAGAACAGCCTTAGCGAAAGGCTTCTTGAAGGGAAAGATGTAACTCTGTGAGATGAATTAACAGAACACAGAGCAGTTTCTCAGAAAGCTTCTTTCCAGTTTTGAGCGGCAGATATTTCCTTTTTCACCATAGAACACTAGGGGCTTCCAAATATCCCTTTGCCAATTCCACAAGAACAGCCTTAGCGAAATTCTTATTGAAGGGAAAGATGTAACTCTGTGAGATGAATTAACAGAACACAGAGCAGTTTCTCAGAAAGCTTCTTTCCAGTTTTGAGCGGCAGATATTTCCTTTTTCACCATAGCCCTCTATGGGCTTCCAAATATCCCTTTGCCAATTCCACAAGAACGGCCTAAGAGAAAGGCTTCTTGAAGGGAAAGATGTAACTCTGTGAGATGAATTAACAGAACACAGAACCGTTTCTCAGAAAGGTTCTTTCCCGTTTTGAACGGAAGATATTTCCTTTTTCACCATAGCCCTCTATGGGCTTCCAAATATCCCTTTGCCAATTCCACAAGAACGGCCTTAGCGAAAGGCTTCTTGAAGGGAAAGATGTAACTCTGTGAGATGAATTAACAGAACACAGAGCAGTTTCTCAGAAAGCTTCTTTCCACTTTTGAACGGAAGATATTTCCTTTTTCACCCTAGCCCTCTATGGGCTTCCAAATATCCCTTTGCCAATTCCACAAGAACGGCCTTAGCGAAAGGCTTCTTGAACGGAAAGATGTAACTCTGTGAGATGAAGTAACAGAACACAGAGCAGTTTCTCAGAAAGCTTCTTTCCAGTTTGGAACGGAAGATATTTCCTTTTTCACCGTAGTCCTCTATGGGCTTCCAAATATCCCTTTGCCAATTCCACAAGAACAGCCTTAGCGAAAGGCTTCTTGAAGGGAAAGATGTAACTCTGTGAGATGAATTAACAGAACACAGAGCAGTTTCTCAGAAACCTTCTTTCCAGTTTTTAACGGCAGATATTCCCTTTTTCACCATAGCCCTCTATGGGCTTCCAAATATCCCTTTGCCAATTCCAGAAGAACAGCCTTAGCGAAAGGCTTCTTGAAGGGAAAGATGTAACTCTGTGAGATGAATTAAGAGAACACACAGCAGTTTCTGACAAAGCTTCTTTCCAGTTTTGAACGGAAGATATTTCCTTTTTCACCATAGCCCTCTATGGGCTTCCAAATATCCCTTTGCCAATTCCACAAGAACAGCCTTAGCGAAAGGCTTCTTGAAGGGAAAGATGTAACTCTGTGAGATGAATTAACAGAACACAGAGCAGTTTCTCAGAAAGCTTCTTTCCAGTTTTGAGCGGAAGATATTTCCTTTTTCACCATAGCCCTCTATGGGCTTCCAAATATCCCTTTGCGAATTCCACAACAACAGCCTTAGCGAAAGGCTTCTTGAAGGGAAAGATGTAACTCTGTGAGATGAATTAACAGAACACAGAGCAGTTTCTCAGAAAGCTTCTTTCCAGTTTTGAACGGAAGATATTTCCTTTTTCACCATAGCCCTCTACGGGCTTCCAAATATCCCTTTGCCAATTCCACAAGAACAGCCTTAGCGAAAGGCTTCTTGATGGGAAAGATGTAACTCTGTGAGATGAATTAACAGAACACAGAGCAGTTTCTCAGAAAGCTTCTTTCCAGTTTTGAACGGAAGATATTTCCTTTTTCAACATAGCCCTCTATGGGCTTCCAAATATCCCTTTGACAATTCCACAAGAACAGCCTTAGCGAAAGGCTTCTTGAAGGGAAAGATGTAACTCTGTGAGATGAATTAACAGAACACAGAGCAGTTTCTCAGAAAGCTTCTTTCCAGTTTGGAACGGAAGATATTTCCTTTTTCTCCAGAGCCCTCTATGGGCTTCCAAATATCCCTTTGCCATTTCCACAAGAACAGCCTTAGCGAAAGGCTTCTTGAAGGGAAAGATGTAACTCTGTGAGATGAATTAACAGAACACAGAGCACTTTCTCAGAAAGCTTCTTTCCAGTTTTGAACGGAAGATATTTCCTTTTTCACCGTATCCCTCTATGGGCTTCCAAATATCCCTTTGCCAATTCCACAAGAACTGCCTTAGCGAAAGGCTTCTTGAAGGGAAAGATGTAACTCTGTGAGATGAATTAACAGAACACAGAGCAGTTTCTCAGAAAGCTTCTTTCCAGTTTTGAACGGAAGATATTTCCTTTTTCAACATAGCCCTCTATGGGCTTCCAAATATCCCTTTGCCAATTCCACAAGAACAGCCTCAGCGAAAGGCTTCCAGAAGGGAAAGATTTAACTCTGTGAGATGAATTAACAGAACACAGAGCAGTTTCTCAGAAAGCTTCTTTCCAGTTTTGAACGGAAGATATTTCCTTTTTCACCATAGCCCTCTATGGGCTTCCAAATATCCCTTTGCCAGTTCCACAAGAACAGCCTTAGCGAAAGGCTTCTTGAAGGGAAAGATGTAACTCTGTGAGATGAATTAAGAGAACACACAGCAGTTTCTGAGAAAGCTTCTTTCCAGTTTTGAACGGAAGATATTTCCTTTTTCACCATAGCCCTCTACGGGCTTCCAAATATCCCTTTGCCAATTCCACAAGAACAGCCTTAGCGAAAGGCTTCTTGAAGGGAAAGATGTAACTCTGTGAGATGAATTAACAGAACACAGAGCAGTTTCTCAGAAAGCTTCTTTCCAGTTTTGAGCGGCAGATATTTCCTTTTTCACCATAGCCCTCTATGGGCTTCCAAATATCCCTTTGCCAATTCCACAAGAACGGCCTAAGAGAAAGGCTTCTTGAAGGGAAAGATGTAACTCTGTGAGATGAATTAACAGAACACAGAACCGTTTCTCAGAAAGGTTCTTTCCCGTTTTGAACGGAAGATATTTCCTTTTTCACCATAGCCCTCTATGGGCTTCCAAATATCCCTTTGCCAATTCCACAAGAACGGCCTTAGCGAAAGGCTTCTTGAAGGGAAAGATGTAACTCTGTGAGATGAATTAACAGAACACAGAGCAGTTTCTCAGAAAGCTTCTTTCCACTTTTGAACGGAAGATATTTCCTTTTTCACCCTAGCCCTCTATGGGCTTCCAAATATCCCTTTGCCAATTCCACAAGAACGGCCTTAGCGAAAGGCTTCTTGAAGGGAAAGATGTAACTCTGTGAGATGAAGTAACAGAACACAGAGCAGTTTCTCAGAAAGCTTCTTTCCAGTTTGGAACGGAAGATATTTCCTTTTTCACCGTAGTCCTCTATGGGCTTCCAAATATCCCTTTGCCAATTCCACAAGAACAGCCTTAGCGAAAGGCTTCTTGAAGGGAAAGATGTAACTCTGTGAGATGAATTAACAGAACACAGAGCAGTTTCTCAGAAACCTTCTTTCCAGTTTTTAACGGCAGATATTCCCTTTTTCACCATAGCCCTCTATGGGCTTCCAAATATCCCTTTGCCAATTCCAGAAGAACAGCCTTAGCGAAAGGCTTCTTGAAGGGAAAGATGTAACTCTGTGAGATGAATTAAGAGAACACACAGCAGTTTCTGAGAAAGCTTCTTTCCAGTTTTGAACGGAAGATATTTCCTTTTTCACCATAGCCCTCTATGGGCTTCCAAATATCCCTTTGCCAATTCCACAAGAACAGCCTTAGCGAAAGGCTTCTTGAAGGGAAAGATGAAACTCTGTGAGATGAATTAACAGAACACAGAGCAGTTTCTCAGAAAGCTTCTTTCCAGTTTTGAGCGGAAGATATTTCCTTTTTCACCATAGCCCTCTATGGGCTTCCAAATATCCCTTTGCGAATTCCACAACAACAGCCTTAGCGAAAGGCTTCTTGAAGGGAAAGATGTAACTCTGTGAGATGAATTAACAGAACACAGAGCAGTTTCTCAGAGAGCTTCTTTCCAGTTTTGAACGGAAGATATTTCCTTTTTCACCATAGCCCTCTAAGGGCTTCCAAATATCCCTTTGCCAATTCCACAAGAACAGCCTTAGCGAAAGGCTTCTTGAAGGGAAAGATGTAACTCTGTGAGATGAATTAACAGAACACAGAGCAGTTTCTCAGAAAGCTTCTTTCCAGTTTTGAACGGAAGATATTTCCTTTTTCACCATAGCCCTCTATGGGCTTCCAAATATCCCTTTGCCAATTCCACAAGAACGGCCTTAGAGAAAGGCTTCTTGAAGGGAAAGATGTAACTCTGTGAGATGAATTAACAGAACTCAGAGCAGTTTCTCAGAAAGCTTCTTTCCAGTTTTGAACGGAAGATATTTCCTTTTTCACCATAGCCCTCTACGGGCTTCCAAATATCCCTTTGCCAATTCCACAAGAACAGCCTTAGCGAAAGGCTTCTTGATGGGAAAGATGTAACTCTGTGAGATGAATTAACAGAACACAGAGCAGTTTCTCAGAAAGCTTCTTTCCAGTTTTGAACGGAAGATATTTCCTTTTTCACCATAGCCCTCTATGGGCTTCCAAATATCCCTTTGACAATTCCACAAGAACAGCCTTAGCGAAAGGCTTCTTGAAGGGAAAGATGTAACTCTGTGAGATGAATTAACAGAACACAGAGCAGTTTCTCAGAAAGCTTCTTTCCAGTTTTGAGCGGAAGATATTTCCTTTTTCACCATAGCCCTCTATGGGCTTCCAAATATCCCTTTGCGAATTCCACAACAACAGCCTTAGCGAAAGGCTTCTTGAAGGGAAAGATGTAACTCTGTGAGATGAATTAACAGAACACAGAGCAGTTTCTCAGAGAGCTTCTTTCCAGTTTTGAACGGAAGATATTTCCTTTTTCACCATAGCCCTCTAAGGGCTTCCAAATATCCCTTTGCCAATTCCACAAGAACAGCCTTAGCGAAAGGCTTCTTGAAGGGAAAGATGTAACTCTGTGAGATGAATTAACAGAACACAGAGCAGTTTCTCAGAAAGCTTCTTTCCAGTTTTGAACGGAAGATATTTCCTTTTTCACCATAGCCCTCTATGGGCTTCCAAATATCCCTTTGCCAATTCCACAAGAACGGCCTTAGAGAAAGGCTTCTTGAAGGGAAAGATGTAACTCTGTGAGATGAATTAACAGAACACAGAGCAGTTTCTCAGAAAGCTTCTTTCCAGTTTTGAACGGAAGATATTTCCTTTTTCACCATAGCCCTCTACGGGCTTCCAAATATCCCTTTGCCAATTCCACAAGAACAGCCTTAGCGAAAGGCTTCTTGATGGGAAAGATGTAACTCTGTGAGATGAATTAACAGAACACAGAGCAGTTTCTCAGAAAGCTTCTTTCCAGTTTTGAACGGAAGATATTTCCTTTTTCACCATAGCCCTCTATGGGCTTCCAAATATCCCTTTGACAATTCCACAAGAACAGCCTTAGCGAAAGGCTTCTTGAAGGGAAAGATGTAACTCTGTGAGATGAATTAACAGAACACAGAGCAGTTTCTCAGAAAGCTTCTTTCCAGTTTTGAGCGGAAGATATTTCCTTTTTCACCATAGCCCTCTATGGGCTTCCAAATATCCCTTTGCGAATTCCACAACAACAGCCTTAGCGAAAGGCTTCTTGAAGGGAAAGATGTAACTCTGTGAGATGAATTAACAGAACACAGAGCAGTTTCTCAGAGAGCTTCTTTCCAGTTTTGAACGGAAGATATTTCCTTTTTCACCATAGCCCTCTATGGGCTTCCAAATATCCCTTTGCCAATTCCACAAGAACAGCCTTAGCGAAAGGCTTCTTGAAGGGAAAGATGTAACTCTGTGAGATGAATTAACAGAACACAGAGCAGTTTCTCAGAAAGCTTCTTTCCAGTTTTGAACGGAAGATATTTCCTTTTTCACCATAGCCCTCTATGGGCTTCCAAATATCCCTTTGCCAATTCCACAAGAACGGCCTTAGAGAAAGGCTTCTTGAAGGGAAAGATGTAACTCTGTGAGATGAATTAACAGAACACAGAGCAGTTTCTCAGAAAGCTTCTTTCCAGTTTTGAACGGAAGATATTTCCTTTTTCAACATAGCCCTCTATGGGCTTCCAAATATCCCTTTGCCAATTCCACAAGAACAGCCTCAGCGAAAGGCTTCCAGAAGGGAAAGATTTAACTCTGTGAGATGAATTAACAGAACACAGAGCAGTTTCTCAGAAAGCTTCTTTCCAGTTTTGAACGGAAGATATTTCCTTTTTCACCATAGCCCTCTATGGGCTTCCAAATATCCCTTTGCCAGTTCCACAAGAACAGCCTTAGCGAAAGGCTTCTTGAAGGGAAAGATGTAACTCTGTGAGATGAATTAAGAGAACACACAGCAGTTTCTGAGAAAGCTTCTTTCCAGTTTTGAACGGAAGATATTTCCTTTTTCACCATAGCCCTCTACGGGCTTCCAAATATCCCTTTGCCAATTCCACAAGAACAGCCTTAGCGAAAGGCTTCTTGAAGGGAAAGATGTAACTCTGTGAGATGAATTAACAGAACACAGAGCAGTTTCTCAGAAAGCTTCTTTCCAGTTTTGAGCGGCAGATATTTCCTTTTTCACCATAGAACACTAGGGGCTTCCAAATATCCCTTTGCCAATTCCACAAGAACAGCCTTAGCGAAATTCTTATTGAAGGGAAAGATGTAACTCTGTGAGATGAATTAACAGAACACAGAGCAGTTTCTCAGAAAGCTTCTTTCCAGTTTTGAGCGGCAGATATTTCCTTTTTCACCATAGCCCTCTATGGGCTTCCAAATATCCCTTTGCCAATTCCACAAGAACGGCCTAAGAGAAAGGCTTCTTGAAGGGAAAGATGTAACTCTGTGAGATGAATTAACAGAACACAGAACCGTTTCTCAGAAAGGTTCTTTCCCGTTTTGAACGGAAGATATTTCCTTTTTCACCATAGCCCTCTATGGGCTTCCAAATATCCCTTTGCCAATTCCACAAGAACGGCCTTAGCGAAAGGCTTCTTGAAGGGAAAGATGTAACTCTGTGAGATGAATTAACAGAACACAGAGCAGTTTCTCAGAAAGCTTCTTTCCACTTTTGAACGGAAGATATTTCCTTTTTCACCCTAGCCCTCTATGGGCTTCCAAATATCCCTTTGCCAATTCCACAAGAACGGCCTTAGCGAAAGGCTTCTTGAACGGAAAGATGTAACTCTGTGAGATGAAGTAACAGAACACAGAGCAGTTTCTCAGAAAGCTTCTTTCCAGTTTGGAACGGAAGATATTTCCTTTTTCACCGTAGTCCTCTATGGGCTTCCAAATATCCCTTTGCCAATTCCACAAGAACAGCCTTAGCGAAAGGCTTCTTGAAGGGAAAGATGTAACTCTGTGAGATGAATTAACAGAACACAGAGCAGTTTCTCAGAAACCTTCTTTCCAGTTTTTAACGGCAGATATTCCCTTTTTCACCATAGCCCTCTATGGGCTTCCAAATATCCCTTTGCCAATTCCAGAAGAACAGCCTTAGCGAAAGGCTTCTTGAAGGGAAAGATGTAACTCTGTGAGATGAATTAAGAGAACACACAGCAGTTTCTGAGAAAGCTTCTTTCCAGTTTTGAACGGAAGATATTTCCTTTTTCACCATAGCCCTCTATGGGCTTCCAAATATCCCTTTGCCAATTCCACAAGAACAGCCTTAGCGAAAGGCTTCTTGAAGGGAAAGATGTAACTCTGTGAGATGAATTAACAGAACACAGAGCAGTTTCTCAGAAAGCTTCTTTCCAGTTTTGAGCGGAAGATATTTCCTTTTTCACCATAGCCCTCTATGGGCTTCCAAATATCCCTTTGCGAATTCCACAACAACAGCCTTAGCGAAAGGCTTCTTGAAGGGAAAGATGTAACTCTGTGAGATGAATTAACAGAACACAGAGCAGTTTCTCAGAGAGCTTCTTTCCAGTTTTGAACGGAAGATATTTCCTTTTTCACCATAGCCCTCTAAGGGCTTCCAAATATCCCTTTGCCAATTCCACAAGAACAGCCTTAGCGAAAGGCTTCTTGAAGGGAAAGATGTAACTCTGTGAGATGAATTAACAGAACACAGAGCAGTTTCTCAGAAAGCTTCTTTCCAGTTTTGAACGGAAGATATTTCCTTTTTCACCATAGCCCTGTATGGGCTTCCAAATATCCCTTTGCCAATTCCACAAGAACGGCCTTAGAGAAAGGCTTCTTGAAGGGAAAGATGTAACTCTGTGAGATGAATTAACAGAACACAGAGCAGTTTCTCAGAAACCTTCTTTCCAGTTTTGAACGGAAGATATTTCCTTTTTCACCATAGCCCTCTACGGGCTTCCAAATATCCCTTTGCCAATTCCACAAGAACAGCCTTAGCGAAAGGCTTCTTGATGGGAAAGATGTAACTCTGTGAGATGAATTAACAGAACACAGAGCAGTTTCTCAGAAAGCTTCTTTCCAGTTTTGAACGGAAGATATTTCCTTTTTCACCATAGCCCTCTATGGGCTTCCAAATATCCCTTTGACAATTCCACAAGAACAGCCTTAGCGAAAGGCTTCTTGAAGGGAAAGATGTAACTCTGTGAGATGAATTAACAGTACACAGAGCAGTTTCTCAGAAAGCTTCTTTCCAATTTTGAACGGAAGATATTTCCTTTTTCACCCTAGCCCTCTATGGGCTTCCAAATATACCTTTGCCAATTCCACAAGAACGGCCTTAGCGAAAGGCTTCTTGAAGGGAAAGATGTAACTCTGTGAGATGAATTAACAGAACACAGAGCAGTTTCTCAGAAAGCTTCTTTCCAGTTTGGAACGGAAGATATTTCCTTTTTCACCATAACCCTCTATGGGCTTCCAAATATCCCTTTGCCAATTCCACAAGAACAGCCTTAGCGAAAGGCTTCTAGAAGGGAAAGATATAACTCTGTGAGATGAATTAACAGAACAGAGAGCAGTTTCTCAGAATGCTTCTTTCCAGTTTTTAACGGCAGATATTCCCTTTTTCACCATAGCCCTCTATGGGCTTCCAAATATCCCTTTGCCAATTCCACAAGAACAGCCTTAGCGAAAGGCTTCTTGAAGGGAAAGATGTAACTCTGTGAGATGAATTAAGAGAACTCACAGCAGTTTCTGAGAAAGCTTCATTCCAGTTTTGAACGGAAGATATTTCCTTTTTCACCATAGCCCTCTATGGGCTTCCAAATATCCCTTTGCCAATTCCACAAGAACAGCCTTAGCGAAAGGCTTCTTGAAGGGAAAGATGTAACTCTGTGAGATGAATTAACAGAACACAGAGCAGTTTCTCAGAAAGCTTCTTTCCAGTTTTGAACGGAAGATATTTCCTTTTTCACCATACACCTGTATGGGCTTCCAAATATCCCTTTGCCAATTCCACAAGAACGGCCTAAGAGAAAGGCTTCTTGAAGGGAAAGATGTAACTCTGTGAGATGAATTAACAGAACACAGAACCGTTTCTCAGAAAGGTTCTTTCCCGTTTTGAACGGAAGATATTTCCTTTTTCACCATAGCCCTCTATGGGCTTCCAAATATCCCTTTGCCAATTCCACAAGAACGGCCTTAGCGAAAGGCTTCTTGAAGGGAAAGATGTAACTCTGTGAGATGAATTAACAGAACACAGAGCAGTTTCTCAGAAAGCTTCTTTCCACTTTTGAACAGAAGATATTTCCTTTTTCACCATAGCCCTCTATGGGCTTCCAAATATCCCTTTGTCATTTCCACAAGAACAGCCTTAGCGAAAGGCTTCTTGAAGGGAAAGATGTAACTCTGTGAGATGAATTAACAGAACACAGAGCAGTTTCTCAGAAAGCTTCTTTCCAGTTTTGAACGGAAGATATTTCCTTTTTCACCATAGCCCTCTATGGGCTTCCAAATATCCCTTTGACAATTCCACAAGAACAGCCTTAGCGAAAGGCTTCTTGAAGGGAAAGATGTAACTCTGTGAGATGAATTAACAGAACACAGAGCAGTTTCTCAGAAAGCTTCTTTCCATTTTGAACGGAAGATATTTCCTTTTTCACCCTAGCCCTCTATGGGCTTCCAAATATCCCTTTGCCAATTCCACAAGAACGACCTTAGCGAAAGGCTTCTTGAAGGGAAAGATGTAACTCTGTGAGATGAAGTAACAGAACACAGAGCAGTTTCTCAGAAAGCTTCTTTCCAGTTTGGAACGGAAGATATTTCCTTTTTCACCGTAGTACTCTTTGGGCTTCCAAATATCCCTTTGCCAATTCCACAAGAACAGCCTTAGCGAAAGGCTTCTTGAAGGGAAAGATGTAACTCTGTGAGATGAATTAACAGAACACAGAGCAGTTTCTCAGAAACCTTCTTTCCAGTTTTTAACGGCAGATATTCCCTTTTTCACCATAGCCCTCTATGGGCTTCCAAATATCCCTTTGCCAATTCCAGAAGAACAGACTTAGCGAAAGGCTTCTTGAAGGGAAAGATGTAACTCTGTGAGATGAATTAAGAGAACACACAGCAGTTTCTGAGAAAGTTTCTTTCCAGTTTTGAACGGAAGATATTTCCTTTTTCACCATAGCCCTCTATGGGCCTCCAAATATCCCTTTGCCAATTCCACAAGAACAGCCTTAGCGAAAGGCTTCTTGAAGGGAAAGATGTAACTCTGTGAGATGAATTAACAGAACACAGAGCAGTTTCTCAGAAAGCTTCTTTCCAGTTTTGAGCGGAAGATATTTCCTTTTTCACCATAGCCCTCTATGGGCTTCCAAATATCCCTTTGCGAATTCCACAACAACAGCCTTAGCGAAAGGCTTCTTGAAGGGAAAGATGTAACTCTTTGAGATGAATTAACAGAACACAGAGCAGTTTCTCAGAGAGCTTCTTTCCAGTTTTGAACGGAAGATATTTCCTTTTTCACCATAGCCCTCTATGGGCTTCCAAATATCCCTTTGCCAATTCCACAAGAACAGCCTTAGCGAAAGGCTTCTTGAAGGGAAAGATGTAACTCTGTGAGATGAATTAACAGAACACAGAGCAGTTTCTCAGAAAGCTTCTTTCCAGTTTTGAACGGAAGATATTTCCTTTTTCACCATAGCCCTCTATGGGCTTCCAAATATCCCTTTGCCAATTCCACAAGAACGGCCTTAGAGAAAGGCTTCTTGAAGGGAAAGATGTAAGTCTGTGAGATGAATTAACAGAACACAGAGCAGTTTCTCAGAAAGCTTCTTTCCAGTTTTGAACGGAAGATATTTCCTTTTTCACCATAGCCCTCTACGGGCTTCCAAATATCCCTTTGCCAATTCCACAAGAACAGCCTTAGCGAAAGGCTTCTTGATGGGAAAGATGTAACTCTGTGAGATGAATTAACAGAACACAGAGCAGTTTCTCAGAAAGCTTCTTTCCAGTTTTGAACGGAAGATATTTCCTTTTTCACCATACCCCTCTATGGGCTTCCAAATATCCCTTTGACAATTCCACAAGAACAGCCTTAGCGAAAGGCTTCTTGAAGGGAAAGATGTAACTCTGTGAGATGAATTAACAGAACACAGAGCAGTTTCTCAGAAAGCTTCTTTCCAGTTTTGAACGGAAGATATTTCCTTTTTCACCCTAGCCCTCTATGGGCTTCCAAATATCCCTTTGCCAATTCCACAAGAACGGCCTTAGCGAAAGGCTTCTTGAAGGGAAAGATGTAACTCTGTGAGATGAAGTAACAGAACACAGAGCAGTTTCTCAGAAAGCTTCTTTCCAGTTTGGAACGGAAGATATTTTCTTTTTCACCGTAGTCCTCTTTGGGCTTCCAAATATCCCTTTGCCAATTCCACAAGAACAGCCTTAGCGAAAGGCTTCTTGAAGGGAAAGATGTAACTCTGTGAGATGAATTAACAGAACACAGAGCAGTTTCTCAGAAACCTTCTTTCCAATTTTTAACGGCAGATATTCCCTTTTTCACCATAGCCCTCTATGGGCTTCCAAATATCCCTTTGCCAATTCCACAAGAACAGCCTTAGCGAAAGGCTTCTTGAAGGGAAAGATGTAACTCTGTGAGATGAATTAAGAGAACACACAGCAGTTTCTGAGAAAGTTTCTTTCCAGTTTTGAACGGAAGATATTTCCTTTTTCACCATAGCCCTCTATGGGTTTCCAAATATCCCTTTGCCAATTCCACAAGAATAGCCTTAGCGAAAGGCTTCTTGAAGGGAAAGATGTAACTCTGTGAGATGAATTAACAGAACACAGAGCAATTTCTCAGAAAGGTTCTTTCCCGTTTTGAGCGGAAGATATTTTCTTTTTCACCATAGCCCTCTATGGGCTTCCAAATATCCCTTTGCGAATTCCACAACAACAGCCTTAGCGAAAGGCTTCTTGAAGGGAAAGATGTAACTCTGTGAGATGAATTAACAGAACACAGAGCAGTTTCTCAGAGAGCTTCTTTCCAGTTTTGAACGGAAGATATTTCCTTTTTCACCATAGCCCTCTATGGGCTTCCAAATATCCCTTTGCCAATTCCACAAGAACAGCCTTAGCGAAAGGCTTCTTTAAGGGAAAGATGTAACTCTGTGAGATGAATTAACAGAACACAGAGCAGTTTCTCAGAAAGCTTCTTTCCAGTTTTGAACGGAAGATATTTCCTTTTTCACCATAGCCCTCTATGGGCTTCCAAATATCCCTTTGCCAATTCCACAAGAACGGCCTTAGAGAAAGGCTTCTTGAAGGGAAAGATGTAACTCTGTGAGATGAATTAACAGAACACAGAGCAGTTTCTCAGAAAGCTTCTTTCCAGTTTTGAACGGAAGATATTTCCTTTTTCACCATAGCCCTCTACGGGCTTCCAAATATCCCTTTGCCAATTCCACAAGAACAGCCTTAGCGAAAGGCTTCTTGATGGGAAAGATGTAACTCTGTGAGATGAATTAACAGAACACAGAGCAGTTTCTCAGAAAGCTTCTTTCCAGTTTTGAACGGAAGATATTTCCTTTTTCACCATAGCCCTCTATGGGCTTCCAAATATCCCTTTGACAATTCCACAAGAACAGCCTTAGCGAAAGGCTTCTTGAAGGGAAAGATGTAACTCTGTGAGATGAATTAACAGAACACAGAGCAGTTTCTCAGAAAGCTTCTTTCCAGTTTTGAACGGAAGATATTTCCTTTTTCACCCTAGCCCTCTATGGGCTTCCAAATATACCTTTGCCAATTCCACAAGAACGGCCTCAGCGAAAGGCTTCTTGAAGGGAAAGATGTAACTCTGTGAGATGAATTAACAGAACACAGAGCAGTTTCTCAGAAAGCTTCTTTCCAGTTTGGAACGGAAGATATTTCCTTTTTCACCATAACCCTCTATGGGCTTCCAAATATCCCTTTGCAAATTCCACAAGAACAGCCTTAGCGAAAGGCTTCTAGAAGGGAAAGATGTAACTCTGTGAGATGAATTAACAGAACAGAGAGCAGTTTCTCAGAAAGCTTCTTTCCAGTTTTTAACGGCAGATATTCCCTTTTTCACCATAGCCCTCTATGGGCTTCCAAATATCCCTTTGCCAATTCCACAAGAACAGCCTTAGCGAAAGGCTCCTTGAAGTGAAAGATGTAACTCTGTGAGATGAATTAAGAGAACTCACAGCAGTTTCTGAGAAAGCTTCTTTCCAGTTTTGAACGGAAGATATTTCCTTTTTCACCATAGCCCTCTATGGGCTTCCAAATATCCCTTTGCCAATTCCACAAGAACAGCCTTAGCGAAAGGCTTCTTGAAGGGAAAGATGTAACTCTGTGAGATGAATTAACAGAACACAGAGCAGTTTCTCAGAAAGCTTCTTTCCAGTTTTGAACGGAAGATATTTCCTTTTTCACCATAGACCTGTATGGGCTTCCAAATAACCCTTTGCCAATTCCACAAGAACAGCCTTAGCGAAAGGCTTCTTGAAGGGAAAGATGTAACTCTGTGAGATGAATTAACAGAACACAGAGCAGTTTCTCAGAAAGCTTCTTTCCAGTTTTGAACATAAGATATTTCCTTTTTCACCGTAGCCCTCTATGGTCTTCCAAATATCCCTTTGCCAATTCCACAAGAACAGCCTCAGCGAAAGGCTTCCAGAAGGGAAAGATTTAACTCTGTGAGATGAATTAACAGAACACAGAGCAGTTTCTCAGAAAGCTTCTTTCCAGTTTTGAACGGAAGATATTTCCTTTTTCACCATAGACCTCTATGGGCTTCCAAATATCCCTTCGCCAATTCCACAAGAACAGCCTTAGCGAAAGGCTTCTTGAAGGGAAAGATGTAACTCTGTGAGATGAATTAACAGAACACAGAGCAGTTTCTCAGAAAGCTTCTTTCCAGTTTTGAGCGGCAGATATTTCCTTTTTCACCATAGCCCTCTATGGGCTTCCAAATATCCCTTTGCCAATTCCACAAGAACGGCCTAAGAGAAAGGCTTCTTGAAGGGAAAGATGTAACTCTGTGAGATGAATTAACAGAACACAGAACCGTTTCTCAGAAAGGTTCTTTCCCGTTTTGAACGGAAGATATTTCCTTTTTCACCATAGCCCTCTATGGGCTTCCAAATATCCCTTTGCCAATTCCACAAGAACGGCCTTAGCGAAAGGCTTCTTGAAGGGAAAGATGTAACTCTGTGAGATGAATTAACAGAACACAGAGCAGTTTCTCAGAAAGCTTCTTTCCACTTTTGAACGGTAGATATTTCCTTTTTCACCATAGCCCTCTATGGGCTTCCAAATATCCCTTTGTCATTTCCACAAGAACAGCCTTAGCGAAAGGCTTCTTGAAGGGAAAGATGTAACTCTGTGAGATGAATTAACAGAACACAGAGCAGTTTCTCAGAAAGCTTCTTTCCAGTTTTGAACGGAAGATATTTCCTTTTTCACCATAGCCCTCTATGGGCTTCCAAATATCCCTTTGACAATTCCACAAGAACAGCCTTAGCGAAAGGCTTCTTGAAGGGAAAGATGTAACTCTGTGAGATGAATTAACAGAACACAGAGCAGTTTCTCAGAAAGCTTCTTTCCAGTTTTGAACGGAAGATATTTCCTTTTTCACCCTAGCCCTCTATGGGCTTCCAAATATCCCTTTGCCAATTCCACAAGAACGGCCTTAGCGAAAGGCTTCTTGAAGGGAAAGATGTAACTCTGTGAGATGAAGTAACAGAACACAGCGCAGTTTCTCAGAAAGCTTCTTTCCAGTTTGGAACGGAAGATATTTCCTTTTTCACCGTAGTCCTCTATGGGCTTCCAAATATCCCTTTGCCAATTCCACAAGAACAGCCTTAGCGAAAGGCTTCTTGAAGGGAAAGATGTAACTCTGTGAGATGAATTAACAGAACACAGAGCAGTTTCTCAGAAACCTTCTTTCCAGTTTTTAACGGCAGATATTCCCTTTTTCACCATAGCCCTCTATGGGCTTCCAAATATCCCTTTGCCAATTCCAGAAGAACAGCCTTAGCGAAAGGCTTCTTGAAGGGAAAGATGTAACTCTGTGAGATGAATTAAGAGAACACACAGCAGTTTCTGAGAAAGCTTCTTTCCAGTTTTGAACGGAAGATATTTCCTTTTTCACCATAGCCCTCTATGGGCTTCCAAATATCCCTTTGCCAATTCCACAAGAACAGCCTTAGCGAAAGGCTTCTTGAAGGGAAAGATGTAACTCTGTGAGATGAATTAACAGAACACAGAGCAGTTTCTCAGAAAGCTTCTTTCCAGTTTTGAGCGGAAGATATTTCCTTTTTCACCATAGCCCTCTATGGGCTTCCAAATATCCCTTTGCGAATTCCACAACAACAGCCTTAGCGAAAGGCTTCTTGAAGGGAAAGATGTAACTCTGTGAGATGAATTAACAGAACACAGAGCAGTTTCTCAGAGAGCTTCTTTCCAGTTTTGAACGGAAGATATTTCCTTTTTCACCATAGCCCTCTATGGGCTTCCAAATATCCCTTTGCCAATTCCACAAGAACAGCCTTAGCGAAAGGCTTCTTGAAGGGAAAGATGTAACTCTGTGAGATGAATTAACAGAACACAGAGCAGTTTCTCAGAAAGCTTCTTTCCAGTTTTGAACGGAAGATATTTCCTTTTTCACCATAGCCCTCTATGGGCTTCCAAATATCCCTTTGCCAATTCCACAAGAACGGCCTTAGAGAAAGGCTTCTTGAAGGGAAAGATGTAACTCTGTGAGATGAATTAACAGAACACAGAGCAGTTTCTCAGAAAGCTTCTTTCCAGTTTTGAACGGAAGATATTTCCTTTTTCACCACAGCCCTCTATTTGCTTCCAAATATCCCTTTGCCAATTCCACAAGAACAGCTTTAGCGAAAGGCTTCTTGAAGGGAAAGATGTAACTCTGTGAGATGAATTAACACAACACAGAGCAGTTTCTGAGAAAGCTTCTTTCCAGTTAAGAACTTAAGAGGTTTCCTTTTTCACCATAGCCGTCTATGGGCTCTCAAATATCCCTTTGCCAATTCCACAAGAACAGCCTTAGCGAAAGGCTTCTTGAAGGGAAAGATGTAACTCTGTGAGATGAATTAACAGAACACAGAGCAGTTTCTCAGAAAGCTTCTTTCCAGTTTTGAACGGAAGATATTTCCTTTTTCACCGTAGACCTCTATGTGCTTCCATATATCCCTTTGCCAACTCCACAAGAACAGCCTTAGCGAAAGGCTTCTTGAAGGGAAAGATATAACTCTGTGAGATGAATTAACAGAACACAGAGCAGTTTCTCAGAAAGCTTCTTTCCAGTTTTGAACGGAAGATATTTCCTTTTTCACCATAGCCCTCTATGGGCTTCCAAATATCCCTTTGCCAATTCCACAAGAACAGCCTTAGCCAAAGGCTTCTTGAAGGGAAAGATGTAACTCTGTGAGATGAATTACCAGAACACAGAGCAGTTTCTCAGAAAGCTTCTTTCCTGTTTTGAACGGAAGATATTTCCTTTTTCACCGTACCATCTATGGGCTTCCAAATATCCCTTTGCCTATTCCACAAGAACAGCCTTAGCCAAAGGCTTCTTGCAGGGAAAGATGTAACTCTGTGAGATGAATTAACAGAACACAGAGCAGTTTCTCAGAAAGCTTCTTTCCAGTTTTGAACGGAAGATATTTCCTTTTTCACCATAGCCCTCTATGGGCTTCCAAATATCCCTTTGCCAATTCCACAAGAACAGCCTTAGCGAAAGGCTTTCTGAAGGTGAAAGATGTAACTCTGTGAGATGAATTAACAGAACACAGAGCAGTTTCTCAGAAAGCTTCTTTCCAGTTTTGAACGGAATATATTTCCTTTTTCACCATACCCCTCTATCGGCTTCAAAATATCCCTTTGCCAATTCCACAAGAACAGCCTTAGCGAAAGGCTTCTTGAAGGGAAAAATGTAACTCTGTAAGATGAATTAACAGAACACAGAGCAGTTTCTCAGAAAGCTTCTTTCCAGTTTTGAACGGAAGATATTCCTTTTTCACCATAGCCCTCTATGGGCTTCCAAATATCCCTTTGCCAATTCCACAAGAACAGCCTTAGCGAAAGGCTTCTTGAAGGGAAAGATGTAACTCTGTGAGATGAATTAACAGAACACAGAGCAGTTTCTGAGAAAGCTTCTTTCCAGTTAAGAACTTAAGATGTTTCCTTTTTCACCATAGCCCTCTTTGGGCTTCCAAATATCCCTTTGCCAATTCCACAAGAACAGCCTTAGCGAAAGGCTTCTTGAAGGGAAAGATGTAACTCTGTGAGATGAATTAACAGAACACAGAGCAGTTTCTCAGAAAGCTTCTTTCCTGTTTTGAACGGAAGATATTTCCTTTTTCACCATAGCCCTCTATGGGCTTCCAAATATCCCTTTGCCAATTCCACAAGAACAGCCTTAGCGAAAGGCTTCTTGAAGGGAAAGATGTAACTCTGTGAGATGAATTAACAGAACACAGAGCAGTTTCTGAGAAAGCTTCTTTCCAGTTAAGAACGTAAGATGTTTTCTTTTTCACCATAGCCCTCTATGGGCTTCCAAATATCCCTTTGCCAATTCCACAAGAACAGCCTTAGCGAAAGGCTTCTTGAAGGGAAAGATGTAACTCTGTGAGATGAATTAACAGAACACAGAGCAGTTTCTCAGAAAGCTTCTTTCCAGTTTTGAACGGAAGATATTTCCTTTTTCACCGTAGCCCTCTATGGGCTTCCAAATATCCCTTTGCCAATTCCACAAGAACAGCCTCAGCGAAAGGCTTCCAGAAGGGAAAGATTTAACTCTGTGAGATGAATTAACAGAACACAGAGCAGTTTTTCAGAAACCTTCTTTCCAGTTTTGAGCGGAAGATATTTCCTTTTTCACCATAGCCCTCTAGGGGCTTCCAAATATCCTTTTGCTAATTCCACAAGAACAGCCTTAGCGAAAGGCTTCTTGAAGGGAAAGATGTAACTCTGTGACATGAATTAACAGAACACAGAGCAGTTTCTCAGAAAGCTTTTTTCCAGTTTTGAACGGCAGATATTTCCTTTTTCACCATAGCCCTCTATGGGCTTCCAAATATCCCTTTGCCAATTCCAGAAGAACAGCCTTAGCGAAAGGCTTCTTGAAGGGAAAGATGTAACTCTGTGAGATGAATTAACAGAACACAGAGCAGTTTCTCAGAAAGCTTCTTTCCAGTTTTGAACGGAAGATATTTCCTTTTACACCATAGCCCTCTATGGGATTCCAAATATCCCTTTGCCAATTCCACAAGAACGGCGTTAGCGAAAGGCTTCTTGAAGGGAAAGATGTATGTCTGTGAGATGAATTAACAGAACACAGAGCAGTTTCTCAGAAAGGTTCTTTCCAGTTTTGAACGGAAGATATTTCCTTTTTGACCATAGCCCTCTATGGGCTTCCAAATATCCTTTTGCCAATTCCACAAGAACGGCCTTAGCGAAAGGCTTCTTGAAGGGAAAGATGTAACTCTGTGAGATGAATTAACAGAACACAGAACAGTTTCTCAGAAAGGTTCTTTCCAGTTTGGAACGGAAGATATTTCCTTTTTCACCATACCCCTCTATGGGCTTCCAAATATCCATTTGCCAATTCCACAAGAACAGCCTTAGCGAAAGGCTTCTTGAAGGGAAAGATGTAACTCGGTGAGATGAATTAACAGAACACAGAGCAGTTTCTCAGAAAGCTTCCTTCCAGTTTGGAACGGAAGATATTTACTTTTTCACCATAGCCCTCTATGGGCTTCCAAATATCCCTTTGCGAATTCCACAAGAACAGCCTTAGCGAAAGGCTTCTTGAAGGGAAAGATGTAACTCTGTGAGATGAATTAACAGAACACAGAGCAGTTTCTCAGAAAGCATCTTTCCAGTTTGGAACGGAAGATATTTCCTTTTTCACCATAACCCTCTATGGGCTTCCAAATATCCCTTTGCCAATTCCACAAGAACAGCCTTAGCGAAAGGCTTCTAGAAGGGAAAGATGTAACTGTGTGAGATGAATTAACAGAACAGAGAGCAGTTTCTCAGAAAGCTTCTTTCCAGTTTTTAACGGCAGATATTCCCTTTTTCACCATAGCCCTCTATGGGCTTCCAAATATCCCTTTGCCAATTCCACAAGACCAGCCTTAGCGAAAGGCTCCTTGAAGGGAAAGATGTATCTCTGTGAGATGAATTAAGAGAACTCACAGCAGTTTCTGAGAAAGCTTCTTTCCAGTTTTGAACGGAAGATATTTCCTTTTTCACCATAGCCCTCTATGGGCTTCCAAATATAAGTTTGCCAATTCCACAAGAACAGCCTTAGCGAAAGGCTTCTTGAAGGGAAAGATGTAACTCTGTGAGATGAATTAACAGAACACAGAGCAGTTTCTCAGAAAGCTTCTTTCCAGTTTTGAACATAAGATATTTCCTTTTTCACCGTAGCCCTCTATGGTCTTCCAAATATCCCTTTGCCAATTCCACAAGAACAGCCTCAGCGAAAGGCTTCCAGAAGGGAAAGATTTAACTCTGTGAGATGAATTAACAGAACACAGAGCAGTTTCTCAGAAAGCTTCTTTCCTGTTTTGAACGGAAGATATTTCCTTTTTCACCGTAGCCCTCTATGGGCTTCCAAATATCCCTTTGCCAATTCCACAAGAACAGCCTTAGCGAAAGGCTTCTTGAAGGGAAAGATGTAACTCTGTGAGATGAATTAACAGAACACAGAGCAGTTTCTCAGAAAGCTTCTTTCCAGTTTTGAACGGAAGATATTTCCTTTTTCACCATAGCCCTCTATGGGCTTCAAAATATCCCTTTGCCAATTCCACAAGAACGGCCTTAGAGAAAGGCTTCTTGAAGGGAACGATGTAACTCTGTGAGATGAATTAACAGAACACAGAGCAGTTTCTCAGAAAGCTTCTTTCCAGTTTTGAACGGAAGATATTTCCTTTTTCACCATAGCCCTCTATGGGCTTCCAAATATCCCTTTGCCAATTCCACAAGAACGGCCTTAGCGAAAGGCTTCTTGAAGGGAAAGATGTAACTCTGTGAGATGAAGTAACAGAACACAGAGCAGTTTCTCAGAAAGCTTCTTTCCAGTTTTGAACGGAAGATATTTCCTTTTTCACCCTAGCCCTCTACGGGCTTCCAAATATCCCTTTGCCAATTCCACAAGAACGGCCTTAGCGAAAGGCTTCTTGAAGGGAAAGATGTAACTCTGTGAGATGAATTAACAGAACACAGAGCAGTTTCTCAGAAAGCTTCTTTCCAGTTTTGAACGGAAGATATTTCCTTTTTCACCATAGCCCTCTACGGGCTTCCAAATATCCCTTTGCCAATTCCACAAGAACGGCCTTAGCGAAAGGCTTCTTGAAGGGAAAGATGTAACTCTGTGAGATGAATTAACAGAACACAGAGCAGTTTCTCAGAAAGCTTCTTTCCAGTTTTGAACGGAAGATATTTCCTTTTTCACCATAGCCCTCTACGGGCTTCCAAATATCCCTTTGCCAATTCCACAAGAACGGCCTTAGCGAAAAGCTTCTTGAAGGGAAAGATGTAACTCTGTGAGATGAATTAACAGAACACAGAGCAGTTTCTCAGAAAGCTTCTTTCCAGTTTTGAACGGAAGATATTTCCTTTTTCACCCTAGCCCTCTATGGGCTTCCAAATATACCTTTGCCAATTCCACAAGAACGGCCTTAGCGAAAGGCTTCTTGAAGGGAAAGATGTAACTCTGTGAGATGAATTAACAGAACACAGAGCAGTTTCTCAGAAAGCTTCTTTCCAGTTTTGAACGGAAGATATTTCCTTTTTCACCATAGACCTCTATGGGCTTCCAAATATCCCTTCGCCAATTCCACAAGAACAGCCTTAGCGAAAGGCTTCTTGAAGGGAAAGATGTAACTCTGTGAGATGAATTAACAGAACACAGAGCAGTTTCTCAGAAAGCTTCTTTCCAGTTTTGAGCGGCAGATATTTCCTTTTTCACCATAGCCCTCTATGGGCTTCCAAATATCCCTTTGCCAATTCCACAAGAACGGCCTAAGAGAAAGGCTTCTTGAAGGGAAAGATGTAACTCTGTGAGATGAATTAACAGAACACAGAACCGTTTCTCAGAAAGGTTCTTTCCCGTTTTGAACGGAAGATATTTCCTTTTTCACCATAGCCCTCTATGGGCTTCCAAATATCCCTTTGCCAATTCCACAAGAACGGCCTTAGCGAAAGGCTTCTTGAAGGGAAAGATGTAACTCTGTGAGATGAAGTAACAGAACACAGAGCAGTTTCTCAGAAAGCTTCTTTCCAGTTTGGAACGGAAGATATTTCCTTTTTCACCGTAGTCCTCTATGGGCTTCCAAATATCCCTTTGCCAATTCCACAAGAACAGCCTTAGCGAAAGGCTTCTTGAAGGGAAAGATGTAACTCTGTGAGATGAATTAACAGAACACAGAGCAGTTTCTCAGAAACCTTCTTTCCAGTTTTTAACGGCAGATATTCCCTTTTTCACCATAGCCCTCTATGGGCTTCCAAATATCCCTTTGCCAATTCCAGAAGAACAGCCTTAGCGAAAGGCTTCTTGAAGGGAAAGATGTAACTCTGTGAGATGAATTAAGAGAACACACAGCAGTTTCTGAGAAAGCTTCTTTCCAGTTTTGAACGGAAGATATTTCCTTTTTCACCATAGCCCTCTATGGGCTTCCAAATATCCCTTTGCCAATTCCACAAGAACAGCCTTAGCGAAAGGCTTCTTGAAGGGAAAGATGTAACTCTGTGAGATGAATTAACAGAACACAGAGCAGTTTCTCAGAAAGCTTCTTTCCAGTTTTGAGCGGAAGATATTTCCTTTTTCACCATAGCCCTCTATGGGCTTCCAAATATCCCTTTGCGAATTCCACAACAACAGCCTTAGCGAAAGGCTTCTTGAAGGGAAAGATGTAACTCTGTGAGATGAATTAACAGAACACAGAGCAGTTTCTCAGAGAGCTTCTTTCCAGTTTTGAACGGAAGATATTTCCTTTTTCACCATAGCCCTCTATGGGCTTCCAAATATCCCTTTGCCAATTCCACAAGAACAGCCTTAGCGAAAGGCTTCTTGAAGGGAAAGATGTAACTCTGTGAGATGAATTAACAGAACACAGAGCAGTTTCTCAGAAAGCTTCTTTCCAGTTTTGAACGGAAGATATTTCCTTTTTCACCATAGCCCTCTATGGGCTTCCAAATATCCCTTTGCCAATTCCACAAGAACGGCCTTAGAGAAAGGCTTCTTGAAGGGAAAGATGTAACTCTGTGAGATGAATTAACAGAACACAGAGCAGTTTCTCAGAAAACTTCTTTCCAGTTTTGAACGGAAGATATTTCCTTTTTCACCACAGCCCTCTATGGGCTTCCAAATATCCCTTTGCCAATTCCACAAGAACAGCTTTAGCGAAAGGCTTCTTGAAGGGAAAGATGTAACTCTGTGAGATGAATTAACACAACACAGAGCAGTTTCTGAGAAAGCTTCTTTCCAGTTAAGAACTTAAGAGGTTTCCTTTTTCACCATAGCCGTCTATGGGCTCTCAAATATCCCTTTGCCAATTCCACAAGAACAGCCTTAGCGAAAGGCTTCTTGAAGGGAAAGATGTAACTCTGTGAGATGAATTAACAGAACACAGAGCAGTTTCTCAGAAAGCTTCTTTCCAGTTTTGAACGGAAGATATTTCCTTTTTCACCGTAGTCCTCTATGTGCTTCCATATATCCCTTTGCCAACTCCACAAGAACAGCCTTAGCGAAAGGCTTCTTGAAGGGAAAGATATAACTCTGTGAGATGAATTAACAGAACACAGAGCAGTTTCTCAGAAAGCTTCTTTCCAGTTTTGAACGGAAGATATTTCCTTTTTCACCATAGCCCTCTATGGGCTTCCAAATATCCCTTTGCCAATTCCACAAGAACAGCCTTAGCCAAAGGCTTCTTGAAGGGAAAGATGTAACTCTGTGAGATGAATTACCAGAACACAGAGCAGTTTCTCAGAAAGCTTCTTTCCTGTTTTGAACGGAAGATATTTCCTTTTTCACCGTACCATCTATGGGCTTCCAAATATCCCTTTGCCTATTCCACAAGAACAGCCTTAGCCAAAGGCTTCTTGCAGGGAAAGATGTAACTCTGTGAGATGAATTAACAGAACACAGAGCAGTTTCTCAGAAAGCTTCTTTCCAGTTTTGAACGGAAGATATTTCCTTTTTCACCATAGCCCTCTATGGGCTTCCAAATATCCCTTTGCCAATTCCACAAGAACAGCCTTAGCGAAAGGCTTTTTGAAGGTGAAAGATGTAACTCTGTGAGATGAATTAACAGAACACAGAGCAGTTTCTCAGAAAGCTTCTTTCCAGTTTTGAACGGAATATATTTCCTTTTTCACCATACCCCTCTATCGGCTTCCAAATATCCCTTTGCCAATTCCAGAAGAACAGCCTTAGCGAAAGGCTTCTTGAAGGGAAAAATGTAACTCTGTGAGATGAATTAACAGAACACAGAGCAGTTTCTCAGAAAGCTTCTTTCCAGTTTTGAACGGAAGATATTCCTTTTTCACCATAGCCCTCTATGGGCTTCCAAATATCCCTTTGCCAATTCCACAAGAACAGCCTTAGCGAAAGGCTTCTTGAAGGGAAAGATGTAACTCTGTGAGATGAATTAACAGAACACAGAGCAGTTTCTGAGAAAGCTTCTTTCCAGTTAAGAACTTAAGATGTTTCCTTTTTCACCATAGCCCTCTTTGGGCTTCCAAATATCCCTTTGCCAATTCCACAAGAACAGCCTTAGCGAAAGGCTTCTTGAAGGGAAAGATGTAACTCTGTGAGATGAATTAACAGAACACAGAGCAGTTTCTCAGAAAGCTTCTTTCCTGTTTTGAACGGAAGATATTTCCTTTTTCACCATAGCCCTCTATGGGCTTCCAAATATCCCTTTGCCAATTCCACAAGAACAGACTTAGCGAAAGGCTTCTTGAAGGGAAAGATGTAACTCTGTGAGATGAATTAACAGAACACAGAGCAGTTTCTGAGAAAGCTTCTTTCCAGTTAAGAACGTAAGATGTTTTCTTTTTCACCATAGCCCTCTATGGGCTTCTAAATATCCCTTTGCCAATTCCACAAGAACAGCCTTAGCGAAAGGCTTCTTGAAGGGAAAGATGTAACTCTATGAGATGAATTAACAGAACACAGAGCAGTTTCTCAGAAAGCTTCTTTCCAGTTTTGAACGGAAGATATTTCCTTTTTCACCGTAGCCCTCTATGGGCTTCCAAATATCCCTTTGCCAATTCCACAAGAACAGCCTCAGCGAAAGGCTTCCAGAAGGGAAAGATTTAACTCTGTGAGATGAATTAACAGAACACAGAGCAGTTTTTCAGAAACCTTCTTTCCAGTTTTGAGCGGAAGATATTTCCTTTTTCACCATAGCCCTCTAGGGGCTTCCAAATATCCCTTTGCTAATTCCACAAGAACAGCCTTAGCGAAAGGCTTCTTGAAGGGAAAGATGTAACTCTGTGAGATGAATTAACAGAACACAGAGCAGTTTCTCAGAAAGCTTTTTTCCAGTTTTGAACGGCAGATATTTCCTTTTTCACCATAGCCCTCTATGGGCTTCCAAATATCCCTTTGCCAATTCCAGAAGAACAGCCTTAGCGAAAGGCTTCTTGAAGGGAAAGATGTAACTCTGTGAGATGAATTAACAGAACACAGAGCAGTTTCTCAGAAAGCTTCTTTCCAGTTTTGAACGGAAGATATTTCCTTTTACACCATAGCCCTCTATGGGATTCCAAATATCCCTTTGCCAATTCCACAAGAACGGCGTTAGCGAAAGTCTTCTTGAAGGGAAAGATGTATGTCTGTGAGATGAATTAACAGAACACAGAGCAGTTTCTCAGAAAGGTTCTTTCCAGTTTTGAACGGAAGATATTTCCTTTTTGACCATAGCCCTCTATGGGCTTCCAAATATCCTTTTGCCAATTCCACAAGAACGGCCTTAGCGAAAGGCTTCTTGAAGGGAAAGATGTAACTCTGTGAGATGAATTAACAGAACACAGAACAGTTTCTCAGAAAGGTTCTTTCCAGTTTGGAACGGAAGATATTTCCTTTTTCACCATACCCCTCTATGGGCTTCCAAATATCCATTTGCCAATTCCACAAGAACAGCCTTAGCGAAAGGCTTCTTGAAGGGAAAGATGTAACTCGGTGAGATGAATTAACAGAACACAGAGCAGTTTCTCAGAAAGCTTCCTTCCAGTTTGGAACGGAAGATATTTACTTTTTCACCATAGCCCTCTATGGGCTTCCAAATATCCCTTTGAGAATTCCACAAGAACAGCCTTAGCGAAAGGCTTCTTGAAGGGAAAGATGTAACTCTGTGAGATGAATTAACAGAACACAGAGCAGTTTCTCAGAAAGCATCTTTCCAGTTTGGAACGGAAGATATTTCCTTTTTCACCATAACCCTCTATGGGCTTCCAAATATCCCTTTGCCAATTCCACAAGAACAGCCTTAGCGAAAGGCTTCTAGAAGGGAAAGATGTAACTCTGTGAGATGAATTAACAGAACAGAGAGCAGTTTCTCAGAAAGCTTCTTTCCAGTTTTTAACGGCAGATATTCCCTTTTTCACCATAGCCCTCTATGGGCTTCCAAATATCCCTTTGCCAATTCCACAAGACCAGCCTTAGCGAAAGGCTCCTTGAAGGGAAAGATGTATCTCTGTGAGATGAATTAAGAGAACTCACAGCAGTTTCTGAGAAAGCTTCTTTCCAGTTTTGAACGGAAGATATTTCCTTTTTCACCATAGCCCTCTATGGGATTCCAAATATAAGTTTGCCAATTCCACAAGAACAGCCTTAGCGAAAGGCTTCTTGAAGGGAAAGATGTAACTCTGTGAGATGAATTAACAGAACACAGAGCAGTTTCTCAGAAAGCTTCTTTCCAGTTTTGAACATAAGATATTTCCTTTTTCACCGTAACCCTCTATGGTCTTCCAAATATCCCTTTGCCAATTCCACAAGAACAGCCTCAGCGAAAGGCTTCCAGAAGGGAAAGATTTAACTCTGTGAGATGAATTAACAGAACACAGAGCAGTTTCTCAGAAAGCTTCTTTCCAGATTTGAACGGAAGATATTTCCTTTTTCACCGTAGCCCTCTATGGGCTTCCAAATATCCCTTTGCCAATTCCACAAGAACAGCCTTAGCGAAAGGCTTCTTGAAGGGAAAGATGTAACTCTGTGAGATGAATTAACAGAACACAGAGCAGTTTCTCAGAAAGCTTCTTTCCAGTTTTGAACGGAAGATATTTCCTTTTTCACCATAGCCCTCTATGGGCTTCAAAATATCCCTTTGCCAATTCCACAAGAACGGCCTTAGAGAAAGGCTTCTTGAAGGGAACGATGTAACTCTGTGAGATGAATTAACAGAACACAGAGCAGTTTCTCAGAAAGCTTCTTTCCAGTTTTGAACGGAAGATATTTCCTTTTTCACCATAGCCCTCTATGGGCTTCCAAATATCCCTTTGCCAATTCCACAAGAACGGCCTTAGCGAAAGGCTTCTTGAAGGGAAAGATGTAACTCTGTGAGATGAATTAACAGAACACAGAGCAGTTTCTCAGAAAGCTTCTTTCCAGTTTTGAACGGAAGATATTTCCTTTTTCACCCTAGCCCTCTACGGGCTTCCAAATATCCCTTTGCCAATTCCACAAGAACGGCCTTAGCGAAAGGCTTCTTGAAGGGAAAGATGTAACTCTGTGAGATGAATTAACAGAACACAGAGCAGTTTCTCAGAAAGCTTCTTTCCAGTTTTGAACGGAAGATATTTCCTTTTTCACCATAGCCCTCTACGGGCTTCCAAATATCCCTTTGCCAATTCCACAAGAACGGCCTTAGCGAAAGGCTTCTTGAAGGGAAAGATGTAACTCTGTGAGATGAATTAACAGAACACAGAGCAGTTTCTCAGAAAGCTTCTTTCCAGTTTTGAACGGAAGATATTTCCTTTTTCACCATAGCCCTCTACGGGCTTCCAAATATCCCTTTGCCAATTCCACAAGAACGGCCTTAGCGAAAGGTTTCTTGAAGGGAAAGATGTAACTCTGTGAGATGAATTAACAGAACACAGAGCAGTTTCTCAGAAAGCTTCTTTCCAGTTTTGAACGGAAGATATTTCCTTTTTCACCCTAGCCCTCTATGGGCTTCCAAATATACCTTTGCCAATTCCACAAGAACGGCCTTAGCGAAAGGCTTCTTGAAGGGAAAGATGTAACTCTGTGAGATGAATTAACAGAACACAGAGCAGTTTCTCAGAAAGCTTCTTTCCAGTTTTGAACGGAAGATATTTCCTTTTTCACCATAGACCTCTATGGGCTTCCAAATATCCCTTCGCCAATTCCACAAGAACAGCCTTAGCGAAAGGCTTCTTGAAGGGAAAGATGTAACTCTGTGAGATGAATTAACAGAACACAGAGCAGTTTCTCAGAAAGCTTCTTTCCAGTTTTGAGCGGCAGATATTTCCTTTTTCACCATAGCCCTCTATGGGCTTCCAAATATCCCTTTGCCAATTCCACAAGAAAGGCCTAAGAGAAAGGCTTCTTGAAGGGAAAGATGTAACTCTGTGAGATGAATTAACAGAACACAGAGCAGTTTCTCAGAAAGCTTCTTTCCAGTTTGGAACGGAAGATATTTCCTTTTTCACCGTAGTCCTCTATGGGCTTCCAAATATCCCTTTGCCAATTCCACAAGAACAGCCTTAGCGAAAGGCTTCTTGAAGGGAAAGATGTAACCCTGTGAGATGAATTAACAGAACACAGAGCAGTTTCTCAGAAACCTTCTTTCCAGTTTTTAACGGCAGATATTCCCTTTTTCACCATAGCCCTCTATGGGCTTCCAAATATCCCTTTGCCAATTCCAGAAGAACAGCCTTAGCGAAAGGCTTCTTGAAGGGAAAGATGTAACTCTGTGAGATGAATTAAGAGAACACACAGCAGTTTCTGAGAAAGCTTCTTTCCAGTTTTGAACGGAAGATATTTCCTTTTTCACCATAGCCCTCTATGGGCTTCCAAATATCCCTTTGCCAATTCCACAAGAACAGCCTTAGCGAAAGGCTTCTTGAAGGGAAAGATGTAACTCTGTGAGATGAATTAACAGAACACAGAGCAGTTTCTCAGAAAGCTTCTTTCCAGTTTTGAGCGGAAGATATTTCCTTTTTCACCATAGCCCTCTATGGGCTTCCAAATATCCCTTTGCGAATTCCACAACAACAGCCTTAGCGAAAGGCTTCTTGAAGGGAAAGATGTAACTCTGTGAGATGAATTAACAGAACACAGAGCAGTTTCTCAGAGAGCTTCTTTCCAGTTTTGAACGGAAGATATTTCCTTTTTCACCATAGCCCTCTATGGGCTTCCAAATATCCCTTTGCCAATTCCACAAGAACAGCCTTAGCGAAAGGCTTCTTGAAGGGAAAGATGTAACTCTGTGAGATGAATTAACAGAACACAGAGCAGTTTCTCAGAAAGCTTCTTTCCAGTTTTGAACGGAAGATATTTCCTTTTTCACCATAGCCGTCTATGGGCTTCCAAATATCCCTTTGCCAATTCCACAAGAACGGCCTTAGAGAAAGGCTTCTTGAAGGGAAAGATGTAACTCTGTGAGATGAATTAACAGAACACAGAGCAGTTTCTCAGAAAGCTTCTTTCCAGTTTTGAACGGAAGATATTTCCTTTTTCACCACAGCCCTCTATGGGCTTCCAAATATCCCTTTGCCAATTCCACAAGAACAGCTTTAGCGAAAGGCTTCTTGAAGGGAAAGATGTAACTCTGTGAGATGAATTAACACAACACAGAGCAGTTTCTGAGAAAGCTTCTTTCCAGTTAAGAACTTAAGAGGTTTCCTTTTTCACCATAGCCGTCTATGGGCTCTCAAATATCCCTTTGCCAATTCCACAAGAACAGCCTTAGCGAAAGGCTTCTTGAAGGGAAAGATGTAACTCTGTGAGATGAATTAACAGAACACAGAGCAGTTTCTCAGAAAGCTTCTTTCCAGTTTTGAACGGAAGATATTTCCTTTTTCACCGTAGTCCTCTATGTGCTTCCATATATCCCTTTGCCAACTCCACAAGAACAGCCTTAGCGAAAGGCTTCTTGAAGGGAAAGATATAACTCTGTGAGATGAATTAACAGAACACAGAGCAGTTTCTCAGAAAGCTTCTTTCCAGTTTTGAACGGAAGATATTTCCTTTTTCACCATAGCCCTCTATGGGCTTCCAAATATCCCTTTGCCAATTCCACAAGAACAGCCTTAGCCAAAGGCTTCTTGAAGGGAAAGATGTAACTCTGTGAGATGAATTACCAGAACACAGAGCAGTTTCTCAGAAAGCTTCTTTCCTGTTTTGAACGGAAGATATTTCCTTTTTCACCGTACCATCTATGGGCTTCCAAATATCCCTTTGCCTATTCCACAAGAACAGCCTTAGCCAAAGGCTTCTTGCAGGGAAAGATGTAACTCTGTGAGATGAATTAACAGAACACAGAGCAGTTTCTCAGAAAGCTTCTTTCCAGTTTTGAACGGAAGATATTTCCTTTTTCACCATAGCCCTCTATGGGCTTCCAAATATCCCTTTGCCAATTCCACAAGAACAGCCTTAGCGAAAGGCTTTTTGAAGGTGAAAGATGTAACTCTGTGAGATGAATTAACAGAACACAGAGCAGTTTCTCAGAAAGCTTCTTTCCAGTTTTGAACGGAATATATTTCCTTTTTCACCATACCCCTCTATCGGCTTCCAAATATCCCTTTGCCAATTCCACAAGAACAGCCTTAGCGAAAGGCTTCTTGAAGGGAAAAATGTAACTCTGTGAGATGAATTAACAGAACACAGAGCAGTTTCTCAGAAAGCTTCTTTCCAGTTTTGAACGGAAGATATTCCTTTTTCACCATAGCCCTCTATGGGCTTCCAAATATCCCTTTGCCAATTCCACAAGAACAGCCTTAGCGAAAGGCTTCTTGAAGGGAAAGATGTAACTCTGTGAGATGAATTAACAGAACACAGAGCAGTTTCTGAGAAAGCTTCTTTCCAGTTAAGAACTTAAGATGTTTCCTTTTTCACCATAGCCCTCTTTGGGCTTTCAAATATCCCTTTGCCAATTCCACAAGAACAGCCTTAGCGAAAGGCTTCTTGAAGGGAAAGATGTAACTCTGTGAGATGAATTAACAGAACACAGAGCAGTTTCTCAGAAAGCTTCTTTCCTGTTTTGAACGGAAGATATTTCCTTTTTCACCATAGCCCTCTATGGGCTTCCAAATATCCCTTTGCCAATTCCACAAGAACAGCCTTAGCGAAAGGCTTCTTGAAGGGAAAGATGTAACTCTGTGAGATGAATTAACAGAACACAGAGCAGTTTCTGAGAAAGCTTCTTTCCAGTTAAGAACGTAAGATGTTTTCTTTTTCACCATAGCCCTCTATGGGCTTCCAAATATCCCTTTGCCAATTCCACAAGAACAGCCTTAGCGAAAGGCTTCTTGAAGGGAAAGATGTAACTCTGTGAGATGAATTAACAGAACACAGAGCAGTTTCTCAGAAAGCTTCTTTCCAGTTTTGAACGGAAGATATTTCCTTTTTCACCGTAGCCCTCTATGGGCTTCCAAATATCCCTTTGCCAATTCCACAAGAACAGCCTCAGCGAAAGGCTTCCAGAAGGGAAAGATTTAACTCTGTGAGATGAATTAACAGAACACAGAGCAGTTTTTCAGAAACCTTCTTTCCAGTTTTGAGCGGAAGATATTTCCTTTTTCACCATAGCCCTCTAGGGGCTTCCAAATATCCCTTTGCTAATTCCACAAGAACAGCCTTAGCGAAAGGCTTCTTGAAGGGAAAGATGTAACTCTGTGAGATGAATTAACAGAACACAGAGCAGTTTCTCAGAAAGCTTTTTTCCAGTTTTGAACGGCAGATATTTCCTTTTTCACCATAGCCCTCTATGGGCTTCCAAATATCCCTTTGCCAATTCCAGAAGAACATCCTTAGCGAAAGGCTTCTTGAAGGGAAAGATGTAACTCTGTGAGATGAATTAACAGAACACAGAGCAGTTTCTCAGAAAGCTTCTTTCCAGTTTTGAACGGAAGATATTTCCTTTTACACCATAGCCCTCCATGGGATTCCAAATATCCCTTTGCCAATTCCACAAGAACGGCGTTAGCGAAAGGCTTCTTGAAGGGAAAGATGTATGTCTGTGAGATGAATTAACAGAACACAGAGCAGTTTCTCAGAAAGGTTCTTTCCAGTTTTGAACGGAAGATATTTCCTTTTTGACCATAGCCCTCTATGGGCTTCCAAATATCCTTTTGCCAATTCCACAAGAACGGCCTTAGCGAAAGGCTTCTTGAAGGGAAAGATGTAACTCTGTGAGATGAATTAACAGAACACAGAACAGTTTCTCAGAAAGGTTCTTTCCAGTTTGGAACGGAAGATATTTCCTTTTTCACCATACCCCTCTATGGGCTTCCAAATATCCATTTGCCAATTCCACAAGAACAGCCTTAGCGAAAGGCTTCTTGAAGGGAAAGATGTAACTCGGTGAGATGAATTAACAGAACACAGAGCAGTTTCTCAGAAAGCTTCCTTCCAGTTTGGAACGGAAGATATTTACTTTTTCACCATAGCCCTCTATGGGCTTCCAAATATCCCTTTGCGAATTCCACAAGAACAGCCTTAGCGAAAGGCTTCTTGAAGGGAAAGATGTAACTCTGTGAGATGAATTAACAGAACACAGAGCAGTTTCTCAGAAAGCTTCTTTCCAGTTTGGAACGGAAGATATTTCCTTTTTCACCATAACCCTCTATGGGCTTCCAAATATCCCTTTGCCAATTCCACAAGAACAGCCTTAGCGAAAGGCTTCTAGAAGGGAAAGATGTAACTCTGTGAGATGAATTAACAGAACAGAGAGCAGTTTCTCAGAAAGCTTCTTTCCAGTTTTTAACGGCAGATATTCCCTTTTTCACCATAGCCCTCTATGGGCTTCCAAATATCCCTTTGCCAATTCCACAAGACCAGCCTTAGCGAAAGGCTCCTTGAAGGGAAAGATGTATCTCTGTGAGATGAATTAAGAGAACTCACAGCAGTTTCTGAGAAAGCTTCTTTCCAGTTTTGAACGGAAGATATTTCCTTTTTCACCATAGCCCTCTATGGGCTTCCAAATATAAGTTTGCCAATTCCACAAGAACAGCCTTAGCGAAAGGCTTCTTGAAGGGAAAGATGTAACTCTGTGAGATGAATTAACAGAACACAGAGCAGTTTCTCAGAAAGCTTCTTTCCAGTTTTGAACGGCAGATATTCCCTTTATCACCATAGCCCTCTATGGACTTCCAAATATCCCTTTGCCAATTCCACAAGAACAGCATTAGCGAAAGGCTTCTTGAAGGGAAAGATGTACCTCTGTGAGATGAATTAACAGAACACAGAGCAGTTTCTCAGAAACCTTCTTTCCAGTTTAGAACGGAAGATATTTCCTTTTTCACCGTAGCCCTCTATGGACTTCCAAATATCCCTTTGCCAATTCCACAAGAACAGCCTTAGCGAAAGGCTTCTTGAAGGGAAAGATGTAACTCTGTGAGATGAATTAACAGAACACAGAGCAGTTTCTCAGAAAGCTTCTTTCCAGTTTTGAACGGAAGATATTTCCTTTTTCACCTTAGACCTGTATGGGCTTCCAAATATCCCTTTGCCAATTCCACAAGAACAGCCTTAGCGAAAGGCTTCTTGAAGGGAAAGATGTAACTCTGTGAGATGAATTAACAGAACACAGAGCAGTTTCTCAGAAAGCTTCTTTCCAGTTTTGAACATAAGATATTTCCTTTTTCACCGTAGCCCTCTATGGTCTTCCAAATATCCCTTTGCCAATTCCACAAGAACAGCCTCAGCGAAAGGCTTCCAGAAGGGAAAGATTTAACTCTGTGAGATGAATTAACAGAACACAGAGCAGTTTCTCAGAAAGCTTCTTTCCAGTTTTGAACGGAAGATATTTCCTTTTTCACCGTAGCCCTCTATGGGCTTCCAAATATCCCTTTGCCAATTCCTCAAGAACAGCCTTAGCGAAAGGCTTCTTGAAGGGAAAGATGTAACTCTGTGAGATGAATTAACAGAACACAGAGCAGTTTCTCAGAAAGCTTCTTTCCAATTTTGAACGGAAGATATTTCCTTTTTCACCATAGACCTGTATGGGCTTCCAAATATCCCTTTGCCAATTCCACAAGAACAGCCTTAGCGAAAGGCTTCTTGAAGGGAAAGATGTAACTCTGTGAGATGAATTAACAGAACACAGAGCAGTTTCTCAGAAAGCTTCTTTCCAGTTTTGAACGGAAGATATTTCCTTTTTCACCGTAGCCCTCTATGGGCTTCCAAATATCCCTTTGCCAATTCCACAAGAACAGCCTCAGCGAAAGGCTTACAGAAGGGAAAGATTTAACTCTGTGAGATGAATTAACAGAACACAGAGCAGTTTTTCAGAAACCTTCTTTCCAGTTTTGAGCGGAAGATATTTCCTTTTTCACCATAGCCCTCTAGGGGCTTCCAAATATCCCTTTGCCAATTCCACAAGAACAGCCTTAGCGAAAGGCTTCTTGAAGGGAAAGATGTAACTCTGTGAGATGAATTAACAGAACACAGAGCAGTTTCTCAGAAGGCTTCTTTCCAGTTTTGAACGGCAGATATTTCCTTTTTCACCATAGCCCTCTATGGGCTTCCAAATATCCCTTTGCCAATTCCAGAAGAACAGCCTTAGCGAAAGGCTTCTTGAAGGGAAAGATGTAACTCTGTGAGATGAATTAACAGAACACAGAGCAGTTTCTCAGAAAGTTTCTTTCCAGTTTTGAACGGAAGATATTTCCTTTTACACCATAGCCCTCTATGGGATTCCAAATATCCCTTTGCCAATTCCACAAGAATGGCGTTAGCGAAAGGCTTCTTGAAGGGAAAGATGTATGTCTGTGAGATGAATTAACAGAACACAGAGCAGTTTCTCAGAAAGGTTCTTTCCAGTTTTGAACGGAAGATATTTCCTTTTTCACCATAGCCCTCTATGGGCTTCCAAATATCCTTTTGCCAATTCCACAAGAACGGCCTTAGCGAAAGGCTTCTTGAAGGGAAAGATGTAACTCTGTGAGATGAATTAACAGAACTCAGAACAGTTTCTCAGAAAGGTTCTTTCCAGTTTGGAACGGAAGATATTTCCTTTTTCACCATACCCCTCTATGGGCTTACAAATATCCATTTGCCAATTCCACAAGAACAGCCTTAGCGAAAGGCTTCTTGAAGGGAAAGATGTAACTCGGTGAGATGAATTAACAGAACACAGAGCAGTTTCTCAGAAAGCTTCTTTCCAGTTTGGAACGGAAGATATTTACTTTTTCACCATAGCCCTCTATGGGCTTCCAAATATCCCTTTGCGAATTTCACAAGAACAGCCTTAGCGAAAGGCTTCTTCAAGGGAAAGATGTAACTCTGTGAGATGAATTAACAGAACACAGAGCAGTTTCTCAGAAAGCTTCTTTCCAGTTTTGAACGGCAGATATTCCCTTTATCACCATAGCCCTCTATGGGCTTCCAAATATCCCTTTGCCAATTCCACAAGAACAGCATTAGCGAAAGGCTTCTTGAATGGAAAGATGTAACTCTGTGAGATGAATTAACAGAACACAGAGCAGTTTCTCAGAAAGCTTCTTTCCAGTTTGGAACGGAAGATATTTCCTTTTTCACCATAGCCCTCTATGGGCTTCCAAATATCCCTTTGCGAATTCCACAACAACAGCCTTAGCGAAAGGCTTCTTGAAGGGAAAGATGTAACTCTGTGAGATGAATTAACAGAACACAGAGCAGTTTCTCAGAAAGCTTCTTTCCAGTTTTGAACGGCAGATATTCCCTTTTTCACCATAGCCCTCTATGGGCTTCCAAATATCCCTTTGCCAATTCCACAAGAACAGCCTTAGCGAAAGGCTTCTTGAAGGGAAAGATGTAACTCTGTGAGATGAATTAACAGAACACAGAGCAGTTTCTCAGAAAGCTTCTTTCCAGTTTTGAACGGAAGATATTTCCTTTTTCACCATAGCCCTCTAAGGGCTTCCAAATATCCCTTTGCCAATTCCACAAGAACAGCCTTAGCGAAAGGCTTCTTGAAGGGAAAGATGTAACTCTGTGAGATGAATTAACAGAACACAGAGCAGTTTCTCAGAAACCTTCTTTCCAGTTTAGAACGGAAGATATTTAATTTTTCACCGTAGCCCTCTATGGACTTCCAAATATCCCTTTGCCAATTCCACAAGAACAGCCTTAGCGAAAGGCTTCTTGAAGGGAAAGACGTAACTCTGTGAGATGAATTAACAGAACACAGAGCAGTTTCTCAGAAAGCTTCTTTCCAGTTTTGAACGGAAGATATTTCCTTTTTCACCATAGACCTGTATGGGCTTCCAAATATCCCTTTGCCAATTCCACAAGAACAGCCTTAGCGAAAGGCTTCTTGAAGGGAAAGATGTAACTCTGTGAGATGAATTAACAGAACACAGAGCAGTTTCTCAGAAAGCTTCTTTCCAGTTTTGAACATAAGATAATTCCTTTTTCACCGTAGCCCTCTATGGGCTTCCAAATATCCCTTTGCCAATTCCACAAGAACAGCCTCAGCGAACGGCTTCCAGAAGGGAAAGATTTAACTCTGTGAGATGAATTAACAGAACACAGAGCAGTTTCTCAGAAAGCTTCTTTCCAGTTTTCAACGGAAGATATTTCCTTTTTCACCGTAGCCCTCTATGGGCTTCCATATATCCCTTTGCCAATTCCACAAGAACAGCCTTAGCGAAAGGCTTCTTGAAGGGAAAGATGTAACTCTGTGAGATGAATTAACAGAACACAGAGCAGTTTCTCAGAAAGCTTCTTTCCAGTTTTGAACGGCAGATATTTCCTTTTTCACCATAGCCCTCTATGGGCTTCCAAATATCCCTTTGCCAATTCCACAAGAACAGCCTTAGCGAAAGGCTTCTTGAAGGGAAAGATGTAACTCTGTGAGATGAATTAACAGAATACAGTGCAGTTTCTCAGAAAGCTTCTTTCCAGTTTTGAACGGAAGATATTTCCTTTTTCACCATAGCCCTCTATGGGCTTCCAAATATAAGTTTGCCAATTCCACAAGAACAGCCTTAGCGAAAGGCTTCTTGAAGGGAAAGATGTAACTCTGTGAGATGAATTAACAGAACACAGAGCAGTTTCTCAGAAAGCTTCTTTCCAGTTTTGAACGGCAGATATTCCCTTTTTCACCATAGCCCTCTATGGGCTTCCAAATATCCCTTTGCCAATTCCACAAGAACAGCCTTAGCGAAAGGCTTCTTGAAGGGAAAGATGTAACTCTGTGAGATGAATTAACAGAACACAGAGCAGTTTCTCAGAAAGCTTCTTTCCAGTTTTGAACGGAAGATATTTCCTTTTTCACCATAGCCCTCTAAGGGCTTCCAAATATCCCTTTGCCAATTCCACAAGAACAGCCTTAGCGAAAGGCTTCTTGAAGGGAAAGATGTAAATCTGTGAGATGAATTAACAGAACACAGAGCAGTTTCTCAGAAAGCTTCTTTCCAGTTTTGAACGGAAGATATTTCCTTTTTCACCATAGCCCTCTATGGGCTTCCAAATATCCCTTTCCCAATTCCACAAGAACAGCCTTAGCGAAAGGCTTCTTGAAGGGAAAGATGTACCTCTGTGAGATGAATTAACAGAACACAGAGCAGTTTCTCAGAAACCTTCTTTCCAGTTTAGAACGGAAGATATTTCCTTTTTCACCGTAGCCCTCTATGGACTTCCAAATATCCCTTTGCCAATTCCACAAGAACAGCCTTAGCGAAAGGCTTCTTGAAGGGAAAGATGTAACTCTGTGAGATGAATTAACAGAACACAGAGCAGTTTCTCAGAAAGCTTCTTTCCAGTTTTGAACGGAAGATATTTCCTTTTTCACCATAGACCTGTATGGGCTTCCAAATATACCTTTGCCAATTCCACAAGAACAGCCTTAGCGAAAGGCTTCTTGAAGGGAAAGATGTAACTCTGTGAGATGAATTAACAGAACACAGAGCAGTTTCTCAGAAAGCTTCTTTCCAGTTTTGAACATAAGATATTTCCTTTTTCACCGTAGCCCTCTATGGTCTTCCAAATATCCCTTTGCCAATTCCACAAGAACAGCCTCAGCGAAAGGCTTCCAGAAGGGAAAGATTTAACACTGTGAGATGAATTAACAGAACACAGAGCAGTTTCTCAGAAAGCTTCTTTCCAGTTTTGAACGGCAGATATTCCCTTTATCACCATAGCCCTCTATGGGCTTCCAAATATCCCTTTGCCAATTCCACAAGAACAGCATTAGCGAAAGGCTTCTTGAAGGGAAAGATGTAACTCTGTGAGATGAATTAACAGAACACAGAGCAGTTTCTCAGAAAGCTTCTTTCCAGTTTGGAACGGAAGATATTTACTTTTTCACCATAGCCCTCTATGGGCTTCCAAATATCCCTTTGCGAATTCCACAACAACAGCCTTAGCGAAAGGCTTCTTGAAGGGAAAGATGTAACTCTGTGAGATGAATTAACAGAACACAGAGCAGATTCTCAGAAAGCGTCTTTCCAGTTTTGAACGGAAGATATTTTCTTTTTCACCGTAGCCCTCTATGGGCATCCAAATATACCTTTGCCAATTCCACAAGAACAGCCTTAGCGAAAGGCTTCTTGAAGGGAAAGATGTAATTCTGTGAGATGAATTAACAGAACACAGAGCAGTTTCTCATAAAGCTTCTTTTCAGTTTTGAACGGAAGATATTTCCTTTTTCACCATAGCCCTCTATGGGCTTCCAAATATCCCTTTGCCAATTCCACAAGAACAGCCTTAGCGAAAGGCTTCTTGAAGGGAAAGATGTAACTCTGTGAGATGAATTAACAGAACACAGAGCAGTTTCTCAGAAAGCTTCTTTCCAGTTTTGAACGGAAGATATTTCCTTTTTCACCATAGCCCTCTATGGGCTTCCAAATATCCCTTTGCCAATTCCACAAGAACAGCCTTAGCGAAAGGCTTCTTGAAGGGAAAGATGTAACTCTGTGAGATGAATTAACAGAACACAGAGCAGTTTCTCAGAAAGCTTCTTTCCAGTTTGAAACGGAAGATATTTACTTTTTCACCGTAGCCCTCTATGGGCTTCCAAATATCCCTTTGCCAGTTCCACAAGAACAGCCATAGCGAAAGGCTTCTTGAAGGAAAAGATGTAATTCTGTGAGATGAATTAACAGCACACAGAGCAGTTTCTCAGAAAGCTTCTTTCCAGTTTTGAACGGAAGATATTTCCTTTTTCACCATAGCCCTCTATGGGCTTCCAAATATCCCTTTGCCAATTCCACAAGAACAGCCTTAGCGAAAGGCTTCTTGAAGGGAAAGATGTAACTCTGTGAGATGAATTAACAGAACACAGAGCAGTTTCTCAGAAAGCTTCTTTCCAGTTTTGAACGGCAGATATTTCCTTTCTCACCATAGCCCTCTATGGGCTTCCAAATATCCCTTTGACAATTCCACAAGAACAGCCTTAGCGAAAGGCTTCTTGAAGGGAAAGATGTAACTCTGTGAGATGAATTAACAGAACACAGAGCAGTTTCTCAGAAAGCTTCTTTCCAGTTTTGAACGGAAGATATTTCCTTTTTCACCATAGCCCTCTATGGGCTTCCAAATATCCCTTTGCCAATTCCACAAGAACGGCCTTAGCGAAAGGCTTCTTGAAGGGAAAGATGTAACTCTGTGAGATGAATTAACAGAACACAGAGCAGTTTCTCCGAAATCTTCTTTCCAGTTTTGAACGGCAGATATTCCCTTTTTCACCATAGCCCTCTATGGGCTTCTAAATTTCCCTTTGCCAATTCCACAAGAACAGCCTTAGCGAAAGGCTTCTTGAAGGGAAAGATGTAACTCTGTGAGATGAATTAACAGAACACAGAGCAGTTTCTCAGAAATCTTCTTTCCAGTTTTGAACGGAAGATATTTCCGTTTTCACCATAGCCCTCTATGGGCTTCCAAATATCCCTTTGGCAATTCCACAAGAACAGCCTTAGCGAAAGGCTTCTTGAAGGGAAAGATGTAACTCTGTGAGATGAATTCACAGAACACAGAGCAGTTTCTCAGAAAGCTTCTTTCCAGTTTTGAACGGAAGATATTTCCTTTTTCACCGTAGCCCTCTTTGGGCTTCCCAATATACCTTTGCCAATTCCACAAGAACAGCCTTAGCGAAAGGCTTCTTGAAGGGAAAGATGTAACTCTGTGAGATGAATTAACAGAACACAGAGCAGTTTCTCAGAAAGCTTCTTTCCAGTTTTGAACGGAAGATATTTCCTTTTTCACCGTAGCCCTCTATGGGCTTCCAAATATCCCTTTGCCAATTACACAAGAACAGCCTCAGCGAAAGGCTTCTTGAAGGGAAAGAGTTAACTCTGTGAGATGAATTAACAGAACACAGAACAGTTTCTCAGAAAGCTTCTTTCCAGTTTTGAACGGAAGATACTTCCTTTTTCACCATAGCCCTCTATGGGCTTCCAAATATAACTTTGCCAATTCCACAAGAACAGCCTTAGCGAAAGGCTTCTTGAAGGGAAAGATGTAACTCTGTGAGATGAATTAACAGAACACAGAGCAGTTTCTCAGAAAGCTTCTTTCCAGTTTTGAACGGCAGATATTCCTTTTTCACCATAGCCCTCTATGGGCTTCCAAATATCCCTTTGCCAATTCCACAAGAACAGCCTTAGCGAAAGGCTTCTTGAAGGGAAAGATGTAACTCTGTGAGATGAATTAACAGAACACAGAGCAGTTTCTCAGAAAGCTTCTTTCCAGTTTTGAACGGAAGATATTTCCTTTTTCACCATAGCCTTCTAAGGGCTTCCAAATATCCCTTTGCCAATTCCACAAGAACAGCCTTAGCGAAAGGCTTCTTGAAGGGAAAGATGTAACTCTGTGAGATGAATTAACAGAACACAGAGCAGTTTCTCAGAAAGCTTCTTTCCAGTTTTGAACGGAAGATATTTCCTTTTTCACCATAGCCCTCTATGGGCTTCCAAATATCCCTTTGCCAATTCCACAAGAACGGCCTTAGAGAAGGCTTCTTGAAGGGAAAGATGTAACTCTGTGAGATGAATTAACAGAACACAGAACGGTTTCTCAGAAAGGTTCTTTCCAGTTTTGAACGGAAGATATTTCCTTTTTCACCATAGCCCTCTATGGGCTTCCAAATATCCCTTTGCTAATTCCAAAAGAACGGCCTTAGCGAAAGGCTTCTTGAAGGGAAAGATGTAACACTGTGAGATGAATTAACAGAACATAGAGCAGTTTCTCAGAAAGCTTCTTTCCAGTTTGGAACGGAAGATATTTCGTTTTTCACCATATCCCTTTATGGGCTTCCAAATATCCCTTTGCCAATTCCACAAGAACAGCCTTAGCGAAAGTCTTCTTGCAGGGAAAGATGTAACTCTGTGAGATGAATTAACAGAACACAGAGCAGTTTCTCAGAAAGCTTCTTTCCAGTTTGGAAAGGCAGATATTCCCTTTTTCACCATAGCCCTCTATGGGCTTCCAAATATCCTTTTGCCAATTCCACAAGAACGGGCTTAGCGAAAGGCTTCTTGAAGGGAAAGATGTAACTCTGTGAGATGAATTAACAGAACACAGAGCAGTTTCTCAGAAAGCTTCTTTCCAGTTTTGAACGGCAGATATTCCCTTTATCACCATAGCCCTCTATGGGCTTCCAAATATCCCTTTGCCAATTCCACAAGAACAGCATTAGCGAAAGGCTTCTTGAAGGGAAAGATGTAACTCTGTGAGATGAATTAACAGAACACAGAGCAGTTTCTCAGAAAGCTTATTTCCAGTTTTGAACGGAAGATATTTCCTTTTTCACCGTAGCCCTCTATGGGCTTCCAAATATCCCTTTGCCAATTCCACAAGAACAGCCTTAAGGAAAGGCTTCTTGAAGGGAAAGATGTAACTCTGTGACATGAATTAACAGAACACAGAGCAGTTTCTCAGAAAGCTTTTTTCCAGTTTTGAACGGAAGATATTTCCTTTCACACCATAGCCCTCTATGGGCTTCCAAATATCCCTTTGCCAATTCCACAAGATCAGCCTTAGCGAAAGGCTTCTTGAAGGGAAAGATGTAACTCTGTGAGATGAATTAACAGAACACAGAGCAGTTTCTCAGAAAGCTTCTTTCCAGTTTTGAACGGAAGATATTTCCTTTTTCACCGTAGCCCTCTATGGGCTTCCAAATATCCCTTTGCCAATTACACAAGAACAGCCTCAGCGAAAGGCTTCTTGAAGGGAAAGAGTTAACTCTGTGAGATGAATTAACAGAACACAGAACAGTTTCTCAGAAAGCTTCTTTCCAGTTTTGAACGGAAGATACTTCCTTTTTCACCATAGTCCTCTATGGGCTTCCAAATATAACTTTGCCAATTCCACAAGAACAGCCTTAGCGAAAGGCTTCTTGAAGGGAAAGATGTAACTCTGTGAGATGAATTAACAGAACACAGAGCAGTTTTTCATAAAGCTTCTTTCCAGTTTTGAACGGCAGATATTCCTTTTTCACCATAGCCTTCTATGGGTTTCCAAATATCCCTTTGCCAATTCCACAAGAACAGCCTTAGCGAAAGGCTTCTTGAAGGGAAAGATGTAACTCTGTGAGATGAATTAACAGAACACAGAGCAGTTTCTCAGAAAGCTTCTTTCCAGTTTTGAACGGAAGATATTTCCTTTTTCACCATAGCCTTCTAAGGGCTTCCAAATATCCCTTTGCCAATTCCACAAGAACAGCCTTAGCGAAAGGCTTCTTGAAGGGAAAGATGTAACTCTGTGAGATGAATTAACAGAACACAGAGCAGTTTCTCAGAAAGCTTCTTTCCAGTTTTGAACGGAAGATATTTCCTTTTTCACCATAGCCCTCTATGGGCTTCCAAATATCCCTTTGCCAATTCCACAAGAACAGCCTTAGCGAAAGGCTTCTTGAAGGGAAAGATGTAACTCTGTGAGATGAATTAACAGAACTCAGAGCAGTTTCTCAGAAAGCTTCTTTCCAGTTTTGAACGGAAGATACTTCCTTTTTCACCATAGCCCTCTATGGGCTTCCTAATATAACTTTGCCAATTCCACAAGAACAGCCTTAGCGAAAGGCTTCTTGAAGGGAAAGATGTAACTCTGTGAGATGAATTAACAGAACACAGAGCAGTTTCTCAGAAAGCGTCTTTCCAGTTTTGAACGGAAGATATTTTCTTTTTCACCGTAGCCCTCTATGGGCATCCAAATATCCCTTTGCCAATTCCACAAGAACAGCCTTAGCGAAAGGCTTCTTGAAGGGAAAGATGTAACTCTGTGAGATGAATTAACAGAACACAGAGCAGTTTCTTAGAAAGCTTCTTTCCAGTTTTGAACGGAAGATATTTCCTTTTTCACCATAGCCCTCTATGGGCTTCCAAATATCCCATTGACAATTCCACAAGAACAGCCTTAGCGAAAGGCTTCTTGAAGGGAAAGATGTAACTCTGTGAGATGAATTAACGGAACACAGAGCAGTTTCTCAGAAAGCTTCTTTCCAGTTTTGAACGGAAGATATTTCCTTTTTCACCGTAGCCCTCTATGGGCTTCCAAATATCCCTTTGCAAATTCCACAAGAACAGACTTAGCGAAAGGCTTCTTGAAGGGAAAGATGTAACTCTGTGAGATGAATTAACAGGACACAGAGCAGTTTCTCAGAAAGCTTCTTTCCAGTTTGGAACGGAAGATATTTCCTTTTTCACCATAAACCTCTATGGGCTTCCAAATATCGCTTTGCCAATTCCACAAGAACGGCCTTAGCGAAAGGCTATTTGAAGGGAAAGATGTAACTCTGTGAGATGAATTCACAGAACACAGAGCAGTTTCTCAGAAAGCTTCTTTCCACTTTGAACGGAAGATATTTCCTTTTTCACCATAGCCCTCTATGGGCTTCCAAATATCCCTTTGCCAATTCCACAAGAACAGCCTTAGCGAAAGGCTTCTTGAAGGGAAAGATGTAACTCTGTGAGATGAAATAACAGAACACAGAGCAGTTTCTCAGAAAGCTTCTTTCCAGTTTTTAACGGAAGATATTTCCTTTTTCACCATAGCCCTCTATGGGCTTCCAAATATCCCTTTGCCAATTCCACAAGAACAGCCTTAGCGAAAGGCTTCTTGAAGGGAAAGATGTAACTCTGTGAGATGAATTAACAGAACACAGAGCAGTTTCTCAGAAAGCTTCTTTCCAGTTTTGAACGGAAGGTATTTCCTTTTTCACCCTAGCCCTCTATGGGTTTCCAAATATCCCTTTGCCAATTCCACAAGAACGGCCTTAGCGAAAGGCTTCTTGAAGGGAAAGATGTAACTCTGTGAGATGAATTAACAGAACACAGAGCAGTTTCTCAGAAAGCTTCTTTCCAGTTTGGAACGGAAGATATTTCCTTTTTCACCATAACCCTCTATGGGCTTCCAAATATCCCTTTGCCAATTCCACAAGAACAGCCTTAGCGAAAGGCTTCTTGAAGGGAAAGATGTAACTCTGTGAGATGAATTAACAGAACACAGAGCAGTTTCTCGGAAAGCTTCTTTCCAGTTTTTAACGGCAGATATTCCCTTTTTCACCATAGCCCTCTATGGGCTTCCAAATATCCCTTTGCCAATTCCACAAGAACAGCCTTAGCGAAAGGCTTCTTGAAGGGAAAGATGTAACTCTGTGAGATGAATTAAGAGAACACAAAGCAGTTTCTGAGAAAGCTTCTTTCCAGTTTTGAACGGAAGATATTTCCTTTTTCACCATAGCCCTCTATGGGCTTCCAAATATCCCTTTGCCAATTCCACAAGAACAGCCTTAGCGAAAGGCTTCTTGAAGGGAAAGATGTAACTCTGTGAGATGAATTAACAGAACACAGAGCAGTTTCTCAGAAAGCTTCTTTCCAGTTTTGAGCGGAAGATATTTCCTTTTTCACCATAGCCCTCTATGGGCTTCCAAATATCCCTTTGCCAATTCCACAAGAACAGCCTTAGCGAAAGGCTTCTTGAAGGGAAAGATGTAACTCTGTGAGATGAATTAACAGACCACAGAGCAGTTTCTCAGAAAGCTTCTTTCCTGTTTTGAACGGAAGATATTTCCTTTTTCACCATAGCCTTCTATGGGCTTCCAAATATCCCTTTGCCAATTCCACAAGAACAGCCTTAGCGAAAGGCTTCTTGAAAGGAAAGATGTAACTCTGTGAGAGGAATTAACAGAACACAGAGCAGTTTCTCAGAAAGCTTCTTTCCAGTTTTGAACGGAAGATATTTCCTTTTTCACCATAGCCCTCTATGGGCTCCAAATATCCCTTTGCCAATTCCACAAGAACGGCCTTAGAGAAAGGCTTCTTGAAGGGAAAGATGTAACTCTGTGAGATGAATTAACAGAACACAGAGCAGTTTCTCAGAAAGATTCTTTCCAGTTTGGAACGGAAGATATTTCCTTTTTCACCATAACCCTCTATGGGCTTCCAAATATCCCTTTGCCAATTCCACAAGAACAGCCTTAGCGAAAGGCTTCTTGAAGGGAAAGATGTAGCTCTGTGAGGTGAATTAACAGAACACAGAGCAGTTTCTCAGAAAGCTTCTTTCCAGTTTTGAACGGAAGATATTTCCTTTTTCACCATAGCCCTCTATGGGCTTCCAAATATCCCTTTGCCAATTCCACAAGAACAGCCTTAGCGAAAGGCTTCTTGAAGGGAAAGATGTAACTCTGTGAGATGAATTAACAGAACACAGAGCAGTTTCTCAGAAAGCTTCTTTCCAGTTTTGAACGGTAGATATTTCCTTTTTCACCATAGCCCTCTATGGGCTTCCAAATATCCCTTTGCCAATTCCACAAGAACAGCCTTAGCGAAAGGCTTCTTGAAGGGAAAGATGTAACTCTGTGAGATGAATTAACAGAATACAGAGCAGTTTCTCAGAAAGCTTCTTTCCAGTTTTGAACGGAAGATATTTCCTTTTTCACCATAGCCCTCTATGGGCTTCCAAATATCCCTTTGCGAATTCCACAAGAACAGCCTTAGCGAAAGGCTTCTTGAAGGGAAAGATGTAACTCTGTGAGATGAATTAACAGAACACAGAGCAGTTTCTCAGAAAGCTTCTTTCCAGTTTAGAACGGAAGATATTTCCTTTTTCACCGTAGCCCTCTATGGGCTTCCAAATATCCCTTTGCCAATTCCACAAGAACAGCCATAGGGAAAGGCTTCTTGAAGTTAAAGATGTAACTCTGTGAGATGAATTAACAGAACACAGAGCAGTTTCTCAGAAAGATTCTTTCCAGTTTTGAACGGAAGATATTTCCTTTTTCACCATAGCCCTCTATGGGCTTCCAAATATCCCTTTGCCAATTCCACAAGAACAGCCTTAGCGAAAGGCTTCTTGAAGGGAAAGATGTAACTCTGTGAGATGAATTAACAGAACACAGAGCAGTTTCTCAGAAAGCTTCTTTCCAGTTTTGAACAGAAGATATTTCCTTTTTCACCCTAGCCCTCTATGGGCTTCCAAATATAACTTTGCCAATTCCACAAGAACAGCCATAGCGAAAGGCTTCTTGAAGGGAAAGATGTAACTCTGTGAGATGAATTAACAGAACACAGAGCAGTTTCTCAGGAAGCTTCTTTCCAGTTTTGAACGGCAGATATTCCCTTTTTCACCATAGCCCTCTATGGGCTTCCAAATATCCCTTTGCCAATTCCACAAGAACAGCCTTAGCGAAAGGCTTCTTGAAGGGAAAGATGTAACTCTGTGAGATGAATTAACAGGACACAGAGCAGTTTCTCAGAAAGCTTCTTTCCAGTTTGGAACGGAAGATATTTCCTTTTTCACCATAAACCTCTATGGGCTTCCAAATATCGCTTTGCCAATTCCACAAGAACGGCCTTAGCGAAAGGCTATTTGAAGGGAAAGATGTAACTCTGTGAGATGAATTCACAGAACACAGAGCAGTTTCTCAGAAAGCTTCTTTCCACTTTGAACGGAAGATATTTCCTTTTTCACCATAGCCCTCTATGGGCTTCCAAATATCCCTTTGCCAATTCCACAAGAACAGCCTTAGCGAAAGGCTTCTTGAAGGGAAAGATGTAACTCTGTGAGATGAAATAACAGAACACAGAGCAGTTTCTCAGAAAGCTTCTTTCCAGTTTTTAACGGAAGATATTTCCTTTTTCACCATAGCCCTCTATGGGCTTCCAAATATCCCTTTGCCAATTCCACAAGAACAGCCTTAGCGAAAGGCTTCTTGAAGGGAAAGATGTAACTCTGTGAGATGAATTAACAGAACACAGAGCAGTTTCTCAGAAAGCTTCTTTCCAGTTTTGAACGGAAGGTATTTCCTTTTTCACCCTAGCCCTCTATGGGTTTCCAAATATCCCTTTGCCAATTCCACAAGAACGGCCTTAGCGAAAGGCTTCTTGAAGGGAAAGATGTAACTCTGTGAGATGAATTAACAGAACACAGAGCAGTTTCTCAGAAAGCTTCTTTCCAGTTTGGAACGGAAGATATTTCCTTTTTCACCATAACCCTCTATGGGCTTCCAAATATCCCTTTGCCAATTCCACAAGAACAGCCTTAGCGAAAGGCTTCTTGAAGGGAAAGATGTAACTCTGTGAGATGAATTAACAGAACACAGAGCAGTTTCTCGGAAAGCTTCTTTCCAGTTTTTAACGGCAGATATTCCCTTTTTCACCATAGCCCTCTATGGGCTTCCAAATATCCCTTTGCCAATTCCACAAGAACAGCCTTAGCGAAAGGCTTCTTGAAGGGAAAGATGTAACTCTGTGAGATGAATTAAGAGAACACAAAGCAGTTTCTGAGAAAGCTTCTTTCCAGTTTTGAACGGAAGATATTTCCTTTTTCACCATAGCCCTCTATGGGCTTCCAAATATCCCTTTGCCAATTCCACAAGAACAGCCTTAGCGAAAGGCTTCTTGAAGGGAAAGATGTAACTCTGTGAGATGAATTAACAGAACACAGAGCAGTTTCTCAGAAAGCTTCTTTCCAGTTTTGAGCGGAAGATATTTCCTTTTTCACCATAGCCCTCTATGGGCTTCCAAATATCCCTTTGCCAATTCCACAAGAACAGCCTTAGCGAAAGGCTTCTTGAAGGGAAAGATGTAACTCTGTGAGATGAATTAACAGACCACAGAGCAGTTTCTCAGAAAGCTTCTTTCCTGTTTTGAACGGAAGATATTTCCTTTTTCACCATAGCCTTCTATGGGCTTCCAAATATCCCTTTGCCAATTCCACAAGAACAGCCTTAGCGAAAGGCTTCTTGAAAGGAAAGATGTAACTCTGTGAGAGGAATTAACAGAACACAGAGCAGTTTCTCAGAAAGCTTCTTTCCAGTTTTGAACGGAAGATATTTCCTTTTTCACCATAGCCCTCTATGGGCTCCAAATATCCCTTTGCCAATTCCACAAGAACGGCCTTAGAGAAAGGCTTCTTGAAGGGAAAGATGTAACTCTGTGAGATGAATTAACAGAACACAGAGCAGTTTCTCAGAAAGATTCTTTCCAGTTTGGAACGGAAGATATTTCCTTTTTCACCATAACCCTCTATGGGCTTCCAAATATCCCTTTGCCAATTCCACAAGAACAGCCTTAGCGAAAGGCTTCTTGAAGGGAAAGATGTAGCTCTGTGAGGTGAATTAACAGAACACAGAGCAGTTTCTCAGAAAGCTTCTTTCCAGTTTTGAACGGAAGATATTTCCTTTTTCACCATAGCCCTCTATGGGCTTCCAAATATCCCTTTGCCAATTCCACAAGAACAGCCTTAGCGAAAGGCTTCTTGAAGGGAAAGATGTAACTCTGTGAGATGAATTAACAGAACACAGAGCAGTTTCTCAGAAAGCTTCTTTCCAGTTTTGAACGGTAGATATTTCCTTTTTCACCATAGCCCTCTATGGGCTTCCAAATATCCCTTTGCCAATTCCACAAGAACAGCCTTAGCGAAAGGCTTCTTGAAGGGAAAGATGTAACTCTGTGAGATGAATTAACAGAATACAGAGCAGTTTCTCAGAAAGCTTCTTTCCAGTTTTGAACGGAAGATATTTCCTTTTTCACCATAGCCCTCTATGGGCTTCCAAATATCCCTTTGCGAATTCCACAAGAACAGCCTTAGCGAAAGGCTTCTTGAAGGGAAAGATGTAACTCTGTGAGATGAATTAACAGAACACAGAGCAGTTTCTCAGAAAGCTTCTTTCCAGTTTAGAACGGAAGATATTTCCTTTTTCACCGTAGCCCTCTATGGGCTTCCAAATATCCCTTTGCCAATTCCACAAGAACAGCCATAGGGAAAGGCTTCTTGAAGTTAAAGATGTAACTCTGTGAGATGAATTAACAGAACACAGAGCAGTTTCTCAGAAAGATTCTTTCCAGTTTTGAACGGAAGATATTTCCTTTTTCACCATAGCCCTCTATGGGCTTCCAAATATCCCTTTGCCAATTCCACAAGAACAGCCTTAGCGAAAGGCTTCTTGAAGGGAAAGATGTAACTCTGTGAGATGAATTAACAGAACACAGAGCAGTTTCTCAGAAAGCTTCTTTCCAGTTTTGAACAGAAGATATTTCCTTTTTCACCCTAGCCCTCTATGGGCTTCCAAATATAACTTTGCCAATTCCACAAGAACAGCCATAGCGAAAGGCTTCTTGAAGGGAAAGATGTAACTCTGTGAGATGAATTAACAGAACACAGAGCAGTTTCTCAGGAAGCTTCTTTCCAGTTTTGAACGGCAGATATTCCCTTTTTCACCATAGCCCTCTATGGGCTTCCAAATATCCCTTTGCCAATTCCACAAGAACAGCCTTAGCGAAAGGCTTCTTGAAGGGAAAGATGTAACTCTGTGAGATGAATTAACAGGACACAGAGCAGTTTCTCAGAAAGCTTCTTTCCAGTTGGGAACGGAAGATATTTCCTTTTTCACCATAAACCTCTATGGGATTCCAAATTTCCTTTGCCAATTCCACAAGAACGGCCTTAGCGAAAGGCTTCTTGAAGGGAAAGATGTAACTCTGTGAGATGAATTAACAGAACACAGAGCAGTTTCTCAGAAAGCTTCTTTCCACTTTGAACGGAAGATATTTCCTTTTTCACCATAGCCCTCTATGGGCTTCCAAATATCCCTTTGCCAATTCCACAAGAACAGCCTTAGCGAAAGGCTTCTTGAAGGGAAAGATGTAACTCTGTGAGATGAAATAACAGAACACAGAATAGTTTCTCAGAAAGCTTCTTTCCAGTTTTTAACGGAAGATATTTCCTTTTTCACCGTAGCCCTCTATGGGCTTCCAAATATCCCTTTGCCAATTCCACAAGAACAGCCTTAGCGAAAGGCTTCTTGAAGGGAAAGATGTAACTCTGTGAGATGAATTAACAGAACACAGAGCAGTTTCTCAGAAAGCTTCTTTCCAGTTTTGAACGGAAGGTATTTCCTTTTTCACCCTAGCCCTCTATGGGTTTCCAAATATCCCTTTGCCAATTCCACAAGAACGGCCTTAGAGAAAGGCTTCTTGAAGGGAAAGATGTAACTCTGTGAGATGAATTAACAGAACACAGAGCAGTTTCTCAGAAAGCTTCTTTCCAGTTTGGAACGGAAGATATTTCCTTTTTCACCATAACCCTCTATGGGCTTCCAAATATCCCTTTGCCAATTCCACAAGAACAGCCTTAGCGAAAGGCTTCTTGAAGGGAAAGATGTAACTCTGTGAGATGAATTAACAGAACACAGAGCAGTTTCTCGGAAAGCTTCTTTCCAGTTTTTAACGGCAGATATTCCCTTTTTCACCATAGCCCTCTATGGGCTTCCAAATATCCCTTTGCCAATTCCACAAGAACAGCCTTAGCGAAAGGCTTCTTGAAGGGAAAGATGTAACTCTGTGAGATGAATTAAGAGAACACAAAGCAGTTTCTGAGAAAGCTTCTTTCCAGTTTTGAACGGAAGATATCTCCTTTTTCACCATAGCCCTCTATGGGCTTCCAAATATCCCTTTGCCAATTCCACAAGAACAGCCTTAGCGAAAGGCTTCTTGAAGGGAAAGATGTAACTCTGTGAGATGAATTAACAGAACACAGAGCAGTTTCTCAGAAAGCTTCTTTCCAGTTTTGAGCGGAAGATATTTCCTTTTTCACCATAGCCCTCTATGGGCTTCCAAATATCCCTTTGCCAATTCCACAAGAACAGCCTTAGCGAAAGGCTTCTTGAAGGGAAAGATGTAGCTCTGTGAGGGGAATTAACAGAACACAGAGCAGTTTCTCAGAAAGCTTCTTTCCAGTTTTGAACGGAAGATATTTCCTTTTTCACCATAGCCCTCTATGGGCTTCCAAATATCCCTTTGCCAATTCCACAAGAACAGCCTTAGCCAAAGGCTTCTTGAAGGGAAAGATGTAACTCTGTGAGATGAATTAACAGAACACAGAGCAGTTTCTCAGAAAGCTTCTTTCCAGTTTTGAACGGTAGATATTTCCTTTTTCACCATAGCCCTCTATGGGCTTCCAAATATCCCTTTGCCAATTCCACAAGAACAGCCTTAGCGAAAGGCTTCTTGAAGGGAAAGATGTAACTCTGTGAGATGAATTAACAGAATACAGAGCAGTTTCTCAGAAAGCTTCTTTCCAGTTTTGAACGGAAGATATTTCCTTTTTCACCATAGCCCTCTATGGGCTTCAAATATCCCTTTGCGAATTCCACAAGAACAGCCTTAGCGAAAGGCTTCTTGAAGGGAAAGATGTAACTCTGTGAGATGAATTAACAGAACACAGAGCAGTTTCTCAGAAAGCTTCTTTCCAGTTTAGAACGGAAGATATTTCCTTTTTCACCGTAGCCCTCTATGGGCTTCCAAATATCCCTTTGCCAATTCCACAAGAACAGCCTTAGGGAAAGGCTTCTTGAAGTTAAAGATGTAACTCTGTGAGATGAATTAACAGAACACAGAGCAGTTTCTCAGAAAGCTTCTTTCCAGTTTTGAACGGAAGATATTTCCTTTTTCACCATAGCCCTCTATGGGCTTCCAAATATCCCTTTGCCAATTCCACAGGAACAGCCTTAGCGAAAGGCTTCTTGAAGGGAAAGATGTAACTCTGTGAGATGAATTAACAGAACACAGAGCAGTTTCTCAGAAAGCTTCTTTCCAGTTTTGAACAGAAGATATTTCCTTTTTCACCCTAGTCCTCTATGGGCTTCCAAATATAACTTTGCCAATTCCACAAGAACAGCCATAGCGAAAGGCTTCTTGAAGGGAAAGATGTAACTCTGTGAGATGAATTAACAGAACACAGAGCAGTTTCTCAGGAAGCTTCTTTCCAGTTTTGAACGGCAGATATTCCCTTTTTCACCATAGCCCTCTATGGGCTTCCAAATATCCCTTTGCCAATTCCACAAGAACAGCCTTAGCGAAAGGCTTCTTGAAGGGAAAGATGTAGCTCTGTGAGATGAATTAACAGAACACAGAGCAGTTTCTCAGAAAGCTTCTTTCCAGTTTTGAACGGAAGATATTTCCTTTTTCACCATAGACCTGTATGGGCTTCCAAATATCCCTTTGCCAATTCCACAAGAACAGCCTTAGCGAAAGGCTTCTTGAAGGGAAAGATGTAACTCTGTGAGATGAATTAACAGAACACAGAGCAGTTTCTCAGAAAGCTTCTTTCCAGTTTTGAAGGGAAGATATTTCCTTTTTCACCGTAGCCCTCTATGGGCTTCCAAATATCCCTTTGCCAATTCCACAAGAACAGCCTCAGCGAAAGGCTTCCAGAAGGGAAAGATTTACCTCTGTGAGATGAATTAACAGAACACAGAGCAGTTTCTCAGAAAGCTTCTTTCCAGTTTTGAACGGAAGATATTTCCTTTTTCACCATAGCCCTCTATGGGCTTCCAAATATCCCTTTGCCAATTCCACAACAACAGCCTTAGCGAAAGGCTTCTTGAAGGGAAAGATGTAACTCTGTGAGATGAATTAAGAGAACACACAGCAGTTTCTGAGAAAGCTTCTTTCCAGTTTTGAACGGAAGATATTTCCTTTTTCACCATAGCCCTCTATGGGCTTCCAAATATCCCTTTGCCAATTCCACAAGAACAGCCTTAGCGAAAGGCTTCTTGAAGGGAAAGATGTAACTCTGTGAGATGAATTAACAGAACACAGAGCAGTTTCTCAGAAAGCTTCTTTCCAGTTTTGAGCGGCAGATATTTCCTTTTTCACCATAGCCCTCTATGGGCTTCCAAATATCCCTTTGCCAATTCCACAAGAACAGCCTTAGCGAAAGGCTTATTGAAGGGAAAGATGTAACTCTGTGAGATGAATTAACAGACCACAGAGCAGTTTCTCAGAAAGCTTCTTTCCAGTTTTGAGCGGCAGATATTTCCTTTTTCACCATAGCCCTCTATGGGCTTCCAAATATCCCTTTGCCAATTCCACAAGAACAGCCTTAGCGAAAGGCTTCTTGAAGGGAAAGATGTAACTCTGTGAGATGAATTAACAGAACACAGAGCAGTTTCTCAGAAAGCTTCTTTCCAGTTTTGAACGGAAGATATTTCCTTTTTCACCATAGCCCTCTATGGGCTTCCAAATATCCCTTTGCCAATTCCACAAGAACAGCCTTAGCGAAAGGCTTCTTGAAGGGAAAATGTAACTCTGTGAGATGAATTAACAGAACACAGAGCAGTTTCTCAGAAAGCTTCTTTCCAGCTTTGAACAGAAGATATTTCCTTTTTCACCCTAGCCCTCTATGGGCTTCCAAATATAACTTTGCCAATTCCACAAGAACAGCCATAGCGAAAGGCTTCTTGAAGGGAAAGATGTAACTCTGTGAGATGAATTAACAGAACACAGAGCAGTTTCTCAGGAAGCTTCTTTCCAGTTTTGAACGGCAGATATTCCCTTTTTCACCATAGCCCTCTATGGGCTTCCAAATATCCCTTTGCCAATTCCACAAGAACAGCCTTAGCGAAAGGCTTCTTGAAGGGAAAAATGTAACTCTGTGAGATGAATTAACAGAACACAGAGCAGTTTCTCAGAAAGCTTCTTTCCAGTTTTGAACGGAAGATATTTCCTTTTTCACCATAGCCCTCTAAGGGCTTCCAAATATCCCTTTGCCAATTCCACAAGAACAGCATTAGCGAAAGGCTTCTTGAAGGGAAAGATGTAACTCTGTGAGATGAATTAACAGAACACAGAGCAGTTTCTCAGAAAGCTTCTTTCCAGTTTTGAACGGAAGATATTTCCTTTTTCACCATAGCCCTCTATGGGCTTCCAAATATCCCTTTGCCAATTCCACAAGAACAGCCTTAGCGAAAGGCTTCTTGAAGGGAAAGATGTAGCTCTGTGAGATGAATTAACAGAACACAGAGCAGTTTCTCAGAAAGCTTCTTTCCAGTTTTGAACGGAAGATATTTACTTTTTCACCATAGCCCTCTATGGGCTTCCAAATATCCCTTTGCCAATTCCACAAGAACAGCCTTAGCGAAAGGCTTCTTGAAGGGAAAGATGTAACTCTGTGAGATGAATTAACAGAACACAGAGCAGTTTCTCAGAAAGCTTCTTTCCAGTTTTGAACGGAAGATATTTACTTTTTCACCATAGCCCTCTATGGGCTTCCAAATATCCCTTAGCCAATTCCACAAGAACGGCCTTAGAGAAAGGCTTCTTGAAGGGAAAGATGTAACTCTGTGAGATGAATTAACAGAACACAGAACCGTTTCTCAGAAAGGTTCTTTCCAGTTTTGAACGGAAGATATTTCCTTTTTCACCATAGCACTCTATGGGCTTCCATATATACCTTTGCCAATTCCACAAGAACGGCCTTAGCGAAAGGCTTCTTGAAGGGAAAGATGTCACTCTGTGAGATGAATTAACAGAACACAGAGCAGTTTCTCAGAAAGCTTCTTTCCAGTTTTGAACGGTAGATATTTCCTTTTTCACCATAGCCCTCTAAAGGGCTTCCAAATATCCCTTTGCCAATTCCACAAGAACAGCCTTAGCGAAAGGCTTCTTGAAGGGAAAGATGTAACTCTGTGAGATGAATTAACAGAATACAGAGCAGTTTCTCAGAAAGCTTCTTTCCAGTTTTGAACGGAAGATATTTCCTTTTTCACCATAGCCCTCTATGGGCTTCCAAATATCCCTTTGCGAATTCCACAAGAACAGCCTTAGCGAAAGGCTTCTTGAAGGGAAAGATGTAACTCTGTGAGATGAATTAACAGAACACAGAGCAGTTTCTCAGAAAGCTTCTTTCCAGTTTAGAACGGAAGATATTTCCTTTTTCACCGTAGCCCTCTATGGGCTTCCAAATATCCCTTTGCCAATTCCACAAGAACAGCCTTAGGGAAAGGCTTCTTGAAGTTAAAGATGTAACTCTGTGAGATGAATTAACAGAACACAGAGCAGTTTCTCAGAAAGCTTCTTTCCTGTTTTGAACGGAAGATATTTCCTTTTTCACCATAGCCCTCTATGGGCTTCCAAATATCCCTTTGCCAATTCCACAAGAACAGCCTTAGCGAAAGGCTTCTTGAAGGGAAAGATGTAACTCTGTGAGATGAATTAACAGAACACAGAGCAGTTTCTCAGAAAGCTTCTTTCCAGTTTTGAACGGAAGATATTTCCTTTTTCACCATAGCCCTCTACGGGCTTCCAAATATCCCTTTGCCAATTCCACAAGAACGGCCTTAGCGAAAGGTTTCTTGAAGGGAAAGATGTAACTCTGTGAGATGAATTAACAGAACACAGAGCAGTTTCTCAGAAAGCTTCTTTCCAGTTTTGAACGGAAGATATTTCCTTTTTCACCCTAGCCCTCTATGGGCTTCCAAATATACCTTTGCCAATTCCACAAGAACGGCCTTAGCGAAAGGCTTCTTGAAGGGAAAGATGTAACTCTGTGAGATGAATTAACAGAACACAGAGCAGTTTCTCAGAAAGCTTCTTTCCAGTTTTGAACGGAAGATATTTCCTTTTTCACCATAGACCTCTATGGGCTTCCAAATATCCCTTCGCCAATTCCACAAGAACAGCCTTAGCGAAAGGCTTCTTGAAGGGAAAGATGTAACTCTGTGAGATGAATTAACAGAACACAGAGCAGTTTCTCAGAAAGCTTCTTTCCAGTTTTGAGCGGCAGATATTTCCTTTTTCACCATAGCCCTCTATGGGCTTCCAAATATCCCTTTGCCAATTCCACAAGAAAGGCCTAAGAGAAAGGCTTCTTGAAGGGAAAGATGTAACTCTGTGAGATGAATTAACAGAACACAGAGCAGTTTCTCAGAAAGCTTCTTTCCAGTTTGGAACGGAAGATATTTCCTTTTTCACCGTAGTCCTCTATGGGCTTCCAAATATCCCTTTGCCAATTCCACAAGAACAGCCTTAGCGAAAGGCTTCTTGAAGGGAAAGATGTAACCCTGTGAGATGAATTAACAGAACACAGAGCAGTTTCTCAGAAACCTTCTTTCCAGTTTTTAACGGCAGATATTCCCTTTTTCACCATAGCCCTCTATGGGCTTCCAAATATCCCTTTGCCAATTCCAGAAGAACAGCCTTAGCGAAAGGCTTCTTGAAGGGAAAGATGTAACTCTGTGAGATGAATTAAGAGAACACACAGCAGTTTCTGAGAAAGCTTCTTTCCAGTTTTGAACGGAAGATATTTCCTTTTTCACCATAGCCCTCTATGGGCTTCCAAATATCCCTTTGCCAATTCCACAAGAACAGCCTTAGCGAAAGGCTTCTTGAAGGGAAAGATGTAACTCTGTGAGATGAATTAACAGAACACAGAGCAGTTTCTCAGAAAGCTTCTTTCCAGTTTTGAGCGGAAGATATTTCCTTTTTCACCATAGCCCTCTATGGGCTTCCAAATATCCCTTTGCGAATTCCACAACAACAGCCTTAGCGAAAGGCTTCTTGAAGGGAAAGATGTAACTCTGTGAGATGAATTAACAGAACACAGAGCAGTTTCTCAGAGAGCTTCTTTCCAGTTTTGAACGGAAGATATTTCCTTTTTCACCATAGCCCTCTATGGGCTTCCAAATATCCCTTTGCCAATTCCACAAGAACAGCCTTAGCGAAAGGCTTCTTGAAGGGAAAGATGTAACTCTGTGAGATGAATTAACAGAACACAGAGCAGTTTCTCAGAAAGCTTCTTTCCAGTTTTGAACGGAAGATATTTCCTTTTTCACCATAGCCCTCTATGGGCTTCCAAATATCCCTTTGCCAATTCCACAAGAACGGCCTTAGAGAAAGGCTTCTTGAAGGGAAAGATGTAACTCTGTGAGATGAATTAACAGAACACAGAGCAGTTTCTCAGAAAGCTTCTTTCCAGTTTTGAACGGAAGATATTTCCTTTTTCACCACAGCCCTCTATGGGCTTCCAAATATCCCTTTGCCAATTCCACAAGAACAGCTTTAGCGAAAGGCTTCTTGAAGGGAAAGATGTAACTCTGTGAGATGAATTAACACAACACAGAGCAGTTTCTGAGAAAGCTTCTTTCCAGTTAAGAACTTAAGAGGTTTCCTTTTTCACCATAGCCGTCTATGGGCTCTCAAATATCCCTTTGCCAATTCCACAAGAACAGCCTTAGCGAAAGGCTTCTTGAAGGGAAAGATGTAACTCTGTGAGATGAATTAACAGAACACAGAGCAGTTTCTCAGAAAGCTTCTTTCCAGTTTTGAACGGAAGATATTTCCTTTTTCACCGTAGTCCTCTATGTGCTTCCATATATCCCTTTGCCAACTCCACAAGAACAGCCTTAGCGAAAGGCTTCTTGAAGGGAAAGATATAACTCTGTGAGATGAATTAACAGAACACAGAGCAGTTTCTCAGAAAGCTTCTTTCCAGTTTTGAACGGAAGATATTTCCTTTTTCACCATAGCCCTCTATGGGCTTCCAAATATCCCTTTGCCAATTCCACAAGAACAGCCTTAGCCAAAGGCTTCTTGAAGGGAAAGATGTAACTCTGTGAGATGAATTACCAGAACACAGAGCAGTTTCTCAGAAAGCTTCTTTCCTGTTTTGAACGGAAGATATTTCCTTTTTCACCGTACCATCTATGGGCTTCCAAATATCCCTTTGCCTATTCCACAAGAACAGCCTTAGCCAAAGGCTTCTTGCAGGGAAAGATGTAACTCTGTGAGATGAATTAACAGAACACAGAGCAGTTTCTCAGAAAGCTTCTTTCCAGTTTTGAACGGAAGATATTTCCTTTTTCACCATAGCCCTCTATGGGCTTCCAAATATCCCTTTGCCAATTCCACAAGAACAGCCTTAGCGAAAGGCTTTTTGAAGGTGAAAGATGTAACTCTGTGAGATGAATTAACAGAACACAGAGCAGTTTCTCAGAAAGCTTCTTTCCAGTTTTGAACGGAATATATTTCCTTTTTCACCATACCCCTCTATCGGCTTCCAAATATCCCTTTGCCAATTCCACAAGAACAGCCTTAGCGAAAGGCTTCTTGAAGGGAAAAATGTAACTCTGTGAGATGAATTAACAGAACACAGAGCAGTTTCTCAGAAAGCTTCTTTCCAGTTTTGAACGGAAGATATTCCTTTTTCACCATAGCCCTCTATGGGCTTCCAAATATCCCTTTGCCAATTCCACAAGAACAGCCTTAGCGAAAGGCTTCTTGAAGGGAAAGATGTAACTCTGTGAGATGAATTAACAGAACACAGAGCAGTTTCTGAGAAAGCTTCTTTCCAGTTAAGAACTTAAGATGTTTCCTTTTTCACCATAGCCCTCTTTGGGCTTTCAAATATCCCTTTGCCAATTCCACAAGAACAGCCTTAGCGAAAGGCTTCTTGAAGGGAAAGATGTAACTCTGTGAGATGAATTAACAGAACACAGAGCAGTTTCTCAGAAAGCTTCTTTCCTGTTTTGAACGGAAGATATTTCCTTTTTCACCATAGCCCTCTATGGGCTTCCAAATATCCCTTTGCCAATTCCACAAGAACAGCCTTAGCGAAAGGCTTCTTGAAGGGAAAGATGTAACTCTGTGAGATGAATTAACAGAACACAGAGCAGTTTCTGAGAAAGCTTCTTTCCAGTTAAGAACGTAAGATGTTTTCTTTTTCACCATAGCCCTCTATGGGCTTCCAAATATCCCTTTGCCAATTCCACAAGAACAGCCTTAGCGAAAGGCTTCTTGAAGGGAAAGATGTAACTCTGTGAGATGAATTAACAGAACACAGAGCAGTTTCTCAGAAAGCTTCTTTCCAGTTTTGAACGGAAGATATTTCCTTTTTCACCGTAGCCCTCTATGGGCTTCCAAATATCCCTTTGCCAATTCCACAAGAACAGCCTCAGCGAAAGGCTTCCAGAAGGGAAAGATTTAACTCTGTGAGATGAATTAACAGAACACAGAGCAGTTTTTCAGAAACCTTCTTTCCAGTTTTGAGCGGAAGATATTTCCTTTTTCAACATAGCCCTCTAGGGGCTTCCAAATATCCCTTTGCTAATTCCACAAGAACAGCCTTAGCGAAAGGCTTCTTGAAGGGAAAGATGTAACTCTGTGAGATGAATTAACAGAACACAGAGCAGTTTCTCAGAAAGCTTTTTTCCAGTTTTGAACGGCAGATATTTCCTTTTTCACCATAGCCCTCTATGGGCTTCCAAATATCCCTTTGCCAATTCCAGAAGAACATCCTTAGCGAAAGGCTTCTTGAAGGGAAAGATGTAACTCTGTGAGATGAATTAACAGAACACAGAGCAGTTTCTCAGAAAGCTTCTTTCCAGTTTTGAACGGAAGATATTTCCTTTTACACCATAGCCCTCCATGGGATTCCAAATATCCCTTTGCCAATTCCACAAGAACGGCGTTAGCGAAAGGCTTCTTGAAGGGAAAGATGTATGTCTGTGAGATGAATTAACAGAACACAGAGCAGTTTCTCAGAAAGGTTCTTTCCAGTTTTGAACGGAAGATATTTCCTTTTTGACCATAGCCCTCTATGTGCTTCCATATATCCCTTTGCCAATTCCACAAGAACGGCCTTAGCGAAAGGCTTCTTGAAGGGAAAGATGTAACTCTGTGAGATGAATTAACAGAACACAGAACAGTTTCTCAGAAAGCTTCTTTCCAGTTTTGAACGGAAGATATTTCCTTTTTCACCATAGCCCTCTATGGGCTTCCAAATATCCCTTTGCCAATTCCACAAGAACAGCCTTAGCCAAAGGCTTCTTGAAGGGAAAGATGTAACTCTGTGAGATGAATTACCAGAACACAGAGCAGTTTCTCAGAAAGCTTCTTTCCTGTTTTGAACGGAAGATATTTCCTTTTTCACCGTACCATCTATGGGCTTCCAAATATCCCTTTGCCTATTCCACAAGAACAGCCTTAGCCAAAGGCTTCTTGCAGGGAAAGATGTAACTCTGTGAGATGAATTAACAGAACACAGAGCAGTTTCTCAGAAAGCTTCTTTCCAGTTTTGAACGGAAGATATTTCCTTTTTCACCATAGCCCTCTATGGGCTTCCAAATATCCCTTTGCCAATTCCACAAGAACAGCCTTAGCGAAAGGCTTTTTGAAGGTGAAAGATGTAACTCTGTGAGATGAATTAACAGAACACAGAGCAGTTTCTCAGAAAGCTTCTTTCCAGTTTTGAACGGAATATATTTCCTTTTTCACCATACCCCTCTATCGGCTTCCAAATATCCCTTTGCCAATTCCACAAGAACAGCCTTAGCGAAAGGCTTCTTGAAGGGAAAAATGTAACTCTGTGAGATGAATTAACAGAACACAGAGCAGTTTCTCAGAAAGCTTCTTTCCAGTTTTGAACGGAAGATATTCCTTTTTCACCATAGCCCTCTATGGGCTTCCAAATATCCCTTTGCCAATTCCACAAGAACAGCCTTAGCGAAAGGCTTCTTGAAGGGAAAGATGTAACTCTGTGAGATGAATTAACAGAACACAGAGCAGTTTCTGAGAAAGCTTCTTTCCAGTTAAGAACTTAAGATGTTTCCTTTTTCACCATAGCCCTCTTTGGGCTTTCAAATATCCCTTTGCCAATTCCACAAGAACAGCCTTAGCGAAAGGCTTCTTGAAGGGAAAGATGTAACTCTGTGAGATGAATTAACAGAACACAGAGCAGTTTCTCAGAAAGCTTCTTTCCTGTTTTGAACGGAAGATATTTCCTTTTTCACCATAGCCCTCTATGGGCTTCCAAATATCCCTTTGCCAATTCCACAAGAACAGCCTTAGCGAAAGGCTTCTTGAAGGGAAAGATGTAACTCTGTGAGATGAATTAACAGAACACAGAGCAGTTTCTGAGAAAGCTTCTTTCCAGTTAAGAACGTAAGATGTTTTCTTTTTCACCATAGCCCTCTATGGGCTTCCAAATATCCCTTTGCCAATTCCACAAGAACAGCCTTAGCGAAAGGCTTCTTGAAGGGAAAGATGTAACTCTGTGAGATGAATTAACAGAACACAGAGCAGTTTCTCAGAAAGCTTCTTTCCAGTTTTGAACGGAAGATATTTCCTTTTTCACCGTAGCCCTCTATGGGCTTCCAAATATCCCTTTGCCAATTCCACAAGAACAGCCTCAGCGAAAGGCTTCCAGAAGGGAAAGATTTAACTCTGTGAGATGAATTAACAGAACACAGAGCAGTTTTTCAGAAACCTTCTTTCCAGTTTTGAGCGGAAGATATTTCCTTTTTCAACATAGCCCTCTAGGGGCTTCCAAATATCCCTTTGCTAATTCCACAAGAACAGCCTTAGCGAAAGGCTTCTTGAAGGGAAAGATGTAACTCTGTGAGATGAATTAACAGAACACAGAGCAGTTTCTCAGAAAGCTTTTTTCCAGTTTTGAACGGCAGATATTTCCTTTTTCACCATAGCCCTCTATGGGCTTCCAAATATCCCTTTGCCAATTCCAGAAGAACATCCTTAGCGAAAGGCTTCTTGAAGGGAAAGATGTAACTCTGTGAGATGAATTAACAGAACACAGAGCAGTTTCTCAGAAAGCTTCTTTCCAGTTTTGAACGGAAGATATTTCCTTTTACACCATAGCCCTCCATGGGATTCCAAATATCCCTTTGCCAATTCCACAAGAACGGCGTTAGCGAAAGGCTTCTTGAAGGGAAAGATGTATGTCTGTGAGATGAATTAACAGAACACAGAGCAGTTTCTCAGAAAGGTTCTTTCCAGTTTTGAACGGAAGATATTTCCTTTTTGACCATAGCCCTCTATGGGCTTCCAAATATCCTTTTGCCAATTCCACAAGAACGGCCTTAGCGAAAGGCTTCTTGAAGGGAAAGATGTAACTCTGTGAGATGAATTAACAGAACACAGAACAGTTTCTCAGAAAGGTTCTTTCCAGTTTGGAACGGAAGATATTTCCTTTTTCACCATACCCCTCTATGGGCTTCCAAATATCCATTTGCCAATTCCACAAGAACAGCCTTAGCGAAAGGCTTCTTGAAGGGAAAGATGTAACTCGGTGAGATGAATTAACAGAACACAGAGCAGTTTCTCAGAAAGCTTCCTTCCAGTTTGGAACGGAAGATATTTACTTTTTCACCATAGCCCTCTATGGGCTTCCAAATATCCCTTTGCGAATTCCACAAGAACAGCCTTAGCGAAAGGCTTCTTGAAGGGAAAGATGTAACTCTGTGAGATGAATTAACAGAACACAGAGCAGTTTCTCAGAAAGCTTCTTTCCAGTTTGGAACGGAAGATATTTCCTTTTTCACCATAACCCTCTATGGGCTTCCAAATATCCCTTTGCCAATTCCACAAGAACAGCCTTAGCGAAAGGCTTCTAGAAGGGAAAGATGTAACTCTGTGAGATGAATTAACAGAACAGAGAGCAGTTTCTCAGAAAGCTTCTTTCCAGTTTTTAACGGCAGATATTCCCTTTTTCACCATAGCCCTCTATGGGCTTCCAAATATCCCTTTGCCAATTCCACAAGACCAGCCTTAGCGAAAGGCTCCTTGAAGGGAAAGATGTATCTCTGTGAGATGAATTAAGAGAACTCACAGCAGTTTCTGAGAAAGCTTCTTTCCAGTTTTGAACGGAAGATATTTCCTTTTTCACCATAGCCCTCTATGGGCTTCCAAATATAAGTTTGCCAATTCCACAAGAACAGCCTTAGCGAAAGGCTTCTTGAAGGGAAAGATGTAACTCTGTGAGATGAATTAACAGAACACAGAGCAGTTTCTCAGAAAGCTTCTTTCCAGTTTTGAACGGCAGATATTCCCTTTATCACCATAGCCCTCTATGGACTTCCAAATATCCCTTTGCCAATTCCACAAGAACAGCATTAGCGAAAGGCTTCTTGAAGGGAAAGATGTACCTCTGTGAGATGAATTAACAGAACACAGAGCAGTTTCTCAGAAACCTTCTTTCCAGTTTAGAACGGAAGATATTTCCTTTTTCACCGTAGCCCTCTATGGACTTCCAAATATCCCTTTGCCAATTCCACAAGAACAGCCTTAGCGAAAGGCTTCTTGAAGGGAAAGATGTAACTCTGTGAGATGAATTAACAGAACACAGAGCAGTTTCTCAGAAAGCTTCTTTCCAGTTCTGAACGGAAGATATTTCCTTTTTCACCTTAGACCTGTATGGGCTTCCAAATATCCCTTTGCCAATTCCACAAGAACAGCCTTAGCGAAAGGCTTCTTGAAGGGAAAGATGTAACTCTGTGAGATGAATTAACAGAACACAGAGCAGTTTCTCAGAAAGCTTCTTTCCAGTTTTGAACATAAGATATTTCCTTTTTCACCGTAGCCCTCTATGGTCTTCCAAATATCCCTTTGCCAATTCCACAAGAACAGCCTCAGCGAAAGGCTTCCAGAAGGGAAAGATTTAACTCTGTGAGATGAATTAACAGAACACAGAGCAGTTTCTCAGAAAGCTTCTTTCCAGTTTTGAACGGAAGATATTTCCTTTTTCACCGTAGCCCTCTATGGGCTTCCAAATATCCCTTTGCCAATTCCTCAAGAACAGCCTTAGCGAAAGGCTTCTTGAAGGGAAAGATGTAACTCTGTGAGATGAATTAACAGAACACAGAGCAGTTTCTCAGAAAGCTTCTTTCCAATTTTGAACGGAAGATATTTCCTTTTTCACCATAGACCTGTATGGGCTTCCAAATATCCCTTTGCCAATTCCACAAGAACAGCCTTAGCGAAAGGCTTCTTGAAGGGAAAGATGTAACTCTGTGAGATGAATTAACAGAACACAGAGCAGTTTCTCAGAAAGCTTCTTTCCAGTTTTGAACGGAAGATATTTCCTTTTTCACCGTAGCCCTCTATGGGCTTCCAAATATCCCTTTGCCAATTCCACAAGAACAGCCTCAGCGAAAGGCTTACAGAAGGGAAAGATTTAACTCTGTGAGATGAATTAACAGAACACAGAGCAGTTTTTCAGAAACCTTCTTTCCAGTTTTGAGCGGAAGATATTTCCTTTTTCACCATAGCCCTCTAGGGGCTTCCAAATATCCCTTTGCCAATTCCACAAGAACAGCCTTAGCGAAAGGCTTCTTGAAGGGAAAGATGTAACTCTGTGAGATGAATTAACAGAACACAGAGCAGTTTCTCAGAAGGCTTCTTTCCAGTTTTGAACGGCAGATATTTCCTTTTTCACCATAGCCCTCTATGGGCTTCCAAATATCCCTTTGCCAATTCCAGAAGAACAGCCTTAGCGAAAGGCTTCTTGAAGGGAAAGATGTAACTCTGTGAGATGAATTAACAGAACACAGAGCAGTTTCTCAGAAAGTTTCTTTCCAGTTTTGAACGGAAGATATTTCCTTTTACACCATAGCCCTCTATGGGATTCCAAATATCCCTTTGCCAATTCCACAAGAATGGCGTTAGCGAAAGGCTTCTTGAAGGGAAAGATGTATGTCTGTGAGATGAATTAACAGAACACAGAGCAGTTTCTCAGAAAGGTTCTTTCCAGTTTTGAACGGAAGATATTTCCTTTTTCACCATAGCCCTCTATGGGCTTCCAAATATCCTTTTGCCAATTCCACAAGAACGGCCTTAGCGAAAGGCTTCTTGAAGGGAAAGATGTAACTCTGTGAGATGAATTAACAGAACTCAGAACAGTTTCTCAGAAAGGTTCTTTCCAGTTTGGAACGGAAGATATTTCCTTTTTCACCATACCCCTCTATGGGCTTACAAATATCCATTTGCCAATTCCACAAGAACAGCCTTAGCGAAAGGCTTCTTGAAGGGAAAGATGTAACTCGGTGAGATGAATTAACAGAACACAGAGCAGTTTCTCAGAAAGCTTCTTTCCAGTTTGGAACGGAAGATATTTACTTTTTCACCATAGCCCTCTATGGGCTTCCAAATATCCCTTTGCGAATTTCACAAGAACAGCCTTAGCGAAAGGCTTCTTCAAGGGAAAGATGTAACTCTGTGAGATGAATTAACAGAACACAGAGCAGTTTCTCAGAAAGCTTCTTTCCAGTTTTGAACGGCAGATATTCCCTTTATCACCATAGCCCTCTATGGGCTTCCAAATATCCCTTTGCCAATTCCACAAGAACAGCATTAGCGAAAGGCTTCTTGAATGGAAAGATGTAACTCTGTGAGATGAATTAACAGAACACAGAGCAGTTTCTCAGAAAGCTTCTTTCCAGTTTGGAACGGAAGATATTTCCTTTTTCACCATAGCCCTCTATGGGCTTCCAAATATCCCTTTGCGAATTCCACAACAACAGCCTTAGCGAAAGGCTTCTTGAAGGGAAAGATGTAACTCTGTGAGATGAATTAACAGAACACAGAGCAGTTTCTCAGAAAGCTTCTTTCCAGTTTTGAACGGCAGATATTCCCTTTTTCACCATAGCCCTCTATGGGCTTCCAAATATCCCTTTGCCAATTCCACAAGAACAGCCTTAGCGAAAGGCTTCTTGAAGGGAAAGATGTAACTCTGTGAGATGAATTAACAGAACACAGAGCAGTTTCTCAGAAAGCTTCTTTCCAGTTTTGAACGGAAGATATTTCCTTTTTCACCATAGCCCTCTAAGGGCTTCCAAATATCCCTTTGCCAATTCCACAAGAACAGCCTTAGCGAAAGGCTTCTTGAAGGGAAAGATGTAACTCTGTGAGATGAATTAACAGAACACAGAGCAGTTTCTCAGAAACCTTCTTTCCAGTTTAGAACGGAAGATATTTAATTTTTCACCGTAGCCCTCTATGGACTTCCAAATATCCCTTTGCCAATTCCACAAGAACAGCCTTAGCGAAAGGCTTCTTGAAGGGAAAGACGTAACTCTGTGAGATGAATTAACAGAACACAGAGCAGTTTCTCAGAAAGCTTCTTTCCAGTTTTGAACGGAAGATATTTCCTTTTTCACCATAGACCTGTATGGGCTTCCAAATATCCCTTTGCCAATTCCACAAGAACAGCCTTAGCGAAAGGCTTCTTGAAGGGAAAGATGTAACTCTGTGAGATGAATTAACAGAACACAGAGCAGTTTCTCAGAAAGCTTCTTTCCAGTTTTGAACATAAGATAATTCCTTTTTCACCGTAGCCCTCTATGGGCTTCCAAATATCCCTTTGCCAATTCCACAAGAACAGCCTCAGCGAACGGCTTCCAGAAGGGAAAGATTTAACTCTGTGAGATGAATTAACAGAACACAGAGCAGTTTCTCAGAAAGCTTCTTTCCAGTTTTCAACGGAAGATATTTCCTTTTTCACCGTAGCCCTCTATGGGCTTCCATATATCCCTTTGCCAATTCCACAAGAACAGCCTTAGCGAAAGGCTTCTTGAAGGGAAAGATGTAACTCTGTGAGATGAATTAACAGAACACAGAGCAGTTTCTCAGAAAGCTTCTTTCCAGTTTTGAACGGCAGATATTTCCTTTTTCACCATAGCCCTCTATGGGCTTCCAAATATCCCTTTGCCAATTCCACAAGAACAGCCTTAGCGAAAGGCTTCTTGAAGGGAAAGATGTAACTCTGTGAGATGAATTAACAGAATACAGTGCAGTTTCTCAGAAAGCTTCTTTCCAGTTTTGAACGGAAGATATTTCCTTTTTCACCATAGCCCTCTATGGGCTTCCAAATATAAGTTTGCCAATTCCACAAGAACAGCCTTAGCGAAAGGCTTCTTGAAGGGAAAGATGTAACTCTGTGAGATGAATTAACAGAACACAGAGCAGTTTCTCAGAAAGCTTCTTTCCAGTTTTGAACGGCAGATATTCCCTTTTTCACCATAGCCCTCTATGGGCTTCCAAATATCCCTTTGCCAATTCCACAAGAACAGCCTTAGCGAAAGGCTTCTTGAAGGGAAAGATGTAACTCTGTGAGATGAATTAACAGAACACAGAGCAGTTTCTCAGAAAGCTTCTTTCCAGTTTTGAACGGAAGATATTTCCTTTTTCACCATAGCCCTCTAAGGGCTTCCAAATATCCCTTTGCCAATTCCACAAGAACAGCCTTAGCGAAAGGCTTCTTGAAGGGAAAGATGTAAATCTGTGAGATGAATTAACAGAACACAGAGCAGTTTCTCAGAAAGCTTCTTTCCAGTTTTGAACGGAAGATATTTCCTTTTTCACCATAGCCCTCTATGGGCTTCCAAATATCCCTTTCCCAATTCCACAAGAACAGCCTTAGCGAAAGGCTTCTTGAAGGGAAAGATGTACCTCTGTGAGATGAATTAACAGAACACAGAGCAGTTTCTCAGAAACCTTCTTTCCAGTTTAGAACGGAAGATATTTCCTTTTTCACCGTAGCCCTCTATGGACTTCCAAATATCCCTTTGCCAATTCCACAAGAACAGCCTTAGCGAAAGGCTTCTTGAAGGGAAAGATGTAACTCTGTGAGATGAATTAACAGAACACAGAGCAGTTTCTCAGAAAGCTTCTTTCCAGTTTTGAACGGAAGATATTTCCTTTTTCACCATAGACCTGTATGGGCTTCCAAATATACCTTTGCCAATTCCACAAGAACAGCCTTAGCGAAAGGCTTCTTGAAGGGAAAGATGTAACTCTGTGAGATGAATTAACAGAACACAGAGCAGTTTCTCAGAAAGCTTCTTTCCAGTTTTGAACATAAGATATTTCCTTTTTCACCGTAGCCCTCTATGGTCTTCCAAATATCCCTTTGCCAATTCCACAAGAACAGCCTCAGCGAAAGGCTTCCAGAAGGGAAAGATTTAACACTGTGAGATGAATTAACAGAACACAGAGCAGTTTCTCAGAAAGCTTCTTTCCAGTTTTGAACGGCAGATATTCCCTTTATCACCATAGCCCTCTATGGGCTTCCAAATATCCCTTTGCCAATTCCACAAGAACAGCATTAGCGAAAGGCTTCTTGAAGGGAAAGATGTAACTCTGTGAGATGAATTAACAGAACACAGAGCAGTTTCTCAGAAAGCTTCTTTCCAGTTTGGAACGGAAGATATTTACTTTTTCACCATAGCCCTCTATGGGCTTCCAAATATCCCTTTGCGAATTCCACAACAACAGCCTTAGCGAAAGGCTTCTTGAAGGGAAAGATGTAACTCTGTGAGATGAATTAACAGAACACAGAGCAGATTCTCAGAAAGCGTCTTTCCAGTTTTGAACGGAAGATATTTTCTTTTTCACCGTAGCCCTCTATGGGCATCCAAATATACCTTTGCCAATTCCACAAGAACAGCCTTAGCGAAAGGCTTCTTGAAGGGAAAGATGTAATTCTGTGAGATGAATTAACAGAACACAGAGCAGTTTCTCATAAAGCTTCTTTTCAGTTTTGAACGGAAGATATTTCCTTTTTCACCATAGCCCTCTATGGGCTTCCAAATATCCCTTTGCCAATTCCACAAGAACAGCCTTAGCGAAAGGCTTCTTGAAGGGAAAGATGTAACTCTGTGAGATGAATTAACAGAACACAGAGCAGTTTCTCAGAAAGCTTCTTTCCAGTTTTGAACGGAAGATATTTCCTTTTTCACCATAGCCCTCTATGGGCTTCCAAATATCCCTTTGCCAATTCCACAAGAACAGCCTTAGCGAAAGGCTTCTTGAAGGGAAAGATGTAACTCTGTGAGATGAATTAACAGAACACAGAGCAGTTTCTCAGAAAGCTTCTTTCCAGTTTGAAACGGAAGATATTTACTTTTTCACCGTAGCCCTCTATGGGCTTCCAAATATCTCTTTGCCAGTTCCACAAGAACAGCCATAGCGAAAGGCTTCTTGAAGGAAAAGATGTAATTCTGTGAGATGAATTAACAGCACACAGAGCAGTTTCTCAGAAAGCTTCTTTCCAGTTTTGAACGGAAGATATTTCCTTTTTCACCATAGCCCTCTATGGGCTTCCAAATATCCCTTTGCCAATTCCACAAGAACAGCCTTAGCGAAAGGCTTCTTGAAGGGAAAGATGTAACTCTGTGAGATGAATTAACAGAACACAGAGCAGTTTCTCAGAAAGCTTCTTTCCAGTTTTGAACGGCAGATATTTCCTTTCTCACCATAGCCCTCTATGGGCTTCCAAATATCCCTTTGACAATTCCACAAGAACAGCCTTAGCGAAAGGCTTCTTGAAGGGAAAGATGTAACTCTGTGAGATGAATTAACAGAACACAGAGCAGTTTCTCAGAAAGCTTCTTTCCAGTTTTGAACGGAAGATATTTCCTTTTTCACCATAGCCCTCTATGGGCTTCCAAATATCCCTTTGCCAATTCCACAAGAACGGCCTTAGCGAAAGGCTTCTTGAAGGGAAAGATGTAACTCTGTGAGATGAATTAACAGAACACAGAGCAGTTTCTCCGAAATCTTCTTTCCAGTTTTGAACGGCAGATATTCCCTTTTTCACCATAGCCCTCTATGGGCTTCTAAATTTCCCTTTGCCAATTCCACAAGAACAGCCTTAGCGAAAGGCTTCTTGAAGGGAAAGATGTAACTCTGTGAGATGAATTAACAGAACACAGAGCAGTTTCTCAGAAATCTTCTTTCCAGTTTTGAACGGAAGATATTTCCGTTTTCACCATAGCCCTCTATGGGCTTCCAAATATCCCTTTGGCAATTCCACAAGAACAGCCTTAGCGAAAGGCTTCTTGAAGGGAAAGATGTAACTCTGTGAGATGAATTCACAGAACACAGAGCAGTTTCTCAGAAAGCTTCTTTCCAGTTTTGAACGGAAGATATTTCCTTTTTCACCGTAGCCCTCTTTGGGCTTCCCAATATACCTTTGCCAATTCCACAAGAACAGCCTTAGCGAAAGGCTTCTTGAAGGGAAAGATGTAACTCTGTGAGATGAATTAACAGAACACAGAGCAGTTTCTCAGAAAGCTTCTTTCCAGTTTTGAACGGAAGATATTTCCTTTTTCACCGTAGCCCTCTATGGGCTTCCAAATATCCCTTTGCCAATTACACAAGAACAGCCTCAGCGAAAGGCTTCTTGAAGGGAAAGAGTTAACTCTGTGAGATGAATTAACAGAACACAGAACAGTTTCTCAGAAAGCTTCTTTCCAGTTTTGAACGGAAGATACTTCCTTTTTCACCATAGCCCTCTATGGGCTTCCAAATATAACTTTGCCAATTCCACAAGAACAGCCTTAGCGAAAGGCTTCTTGAAGGGAAAGATGTAACTCTGTGAGATGAATTAACAGAACACAGAGCAGTTTCTCAGAAAGCTTCTTTCCAGTTTTGAACGGCAGATATTCCTTTTTCACCATAGCCCTCTATGGGCTTCCAAATATCCCTTTGCCAATTCCACAAGAACAGCCTTAGCGAAAGGCTTCTTGAAGGGAAAGATGTAACTCTGTGAGATGAATTAACAGAACACAGAGCAGTTTCTCAGAAAGCTTCTTTCCAGTTTTGAACGGAAGATATTTCCTTTTTCACCATAGCCTTCTAAGGGCTTCCAAATATCCCTTTGCCAATTCCACAAGAACAGCCTTAGCGAAAGGCTTCTTGAAGGGAAAGATGTAACTCTGTGAGATGAATTAACAGAACACAGAGCAGTTTCTCAGAAAGCTTCTTTCCAGTTTTGAACGGAAGATATTTCCTTTTTCACCATAGCCCTCTATGGGCTTCCAAATATCCCTTTGCCAATTCCACAAGAACAGCCTTAGCGAAAGGCTTCTTGAAGGGAAAGATGTAACTCTGTGAGATGAATTAACAGAACTCAGAGCAGTTTCTCAGAAAGCTTCTTTCCAGTTTTGAACGGAAGATACTTCCTTTTTCACCATAGCCCTCTATGGGCTTCCTAATATAACTTTGCAAATTCCACAAGAACAGCCTTAGCGAAAGGCTTCTTGAAGGGAAAAATGTAACTCTGTGAGATGAATTAACAGAACACAGAGCAGTTTCTCAGAAAGCTTCTTTCCAGTTTGGAACGGAAGATATTTACTTTTTCACCATAGCCCTCTATGGGCTTCCAAATATCCCTTTGCGAATTCCACAAGAACAGCCTTAGCGAAAGGCTTCTTGAAGGGAAAGATGTAACTCTGTGAGATGAATTAACAGAACACACAGCAGTTTCTCAGAAAGCGTCTTTCCAGTTTTGAACGGAAGATATTTTCTTTTTCACCGTAGCCCTCTATGGGCATCCAAATATCCCTTTGCCAATTCCACAAGAACAGCCTTAGCGAAAGGCTTCTTGAAGGAAAGATGTAACTCTGTGAGATGAATTAACAGAACACAGAGCAGTTTCTTAGAAAGCTTCTTTCCAGTTTTGAACGGAAGATATTTCCTTTTTCACCATAGCCCTCTATGGGCTTCCAAATATCCCATTGACAATTCCACAACAACAGCCATAGCGAAAGGCTTCTTGAAGGGAAAGATGTAACTCTGTGAGATGAATTAACAGAACACAGAGCAGTTTCTCAGAAAGCTTCTTTCCAGTTTTGAACGGAAGATATTTCCTTTTTCACCATAGCCCTCTATGGGCTTCCAAATATCCCTTTGCCAATTCCACAAGAACGGCCTTAGAGAAGGCTTCTTGAAGGGAAAGATGTAACTCTGTGAGATGAATTAACAGAACACAGAACGGTTTCTCAGAAAGGTTCTTTCCAGTTTTGAACGGAAGATATTTCCTTTTTCACCATAGCCCTCTATGGGCTTCCAAATATCCCTTTGCTAATTCCAAAAGAACGGCCTTAGCGAAAGGCTTCTTGAAGGGAAAGATGTAACACTGTGAGATGAATTAACAGTACATAGAGCAGTTTCTCAGAAAGCTTCTTTCCAGTTTGGAACGGAAGATATTTCGTTTTTCACCATATCCCTTTATGGGCTTCCAAATATCCCTTTGCCAATTCCACAAGAACAGCCTTAGCGAAAGTCTTCTTGCAGGGAAAGATGTAACTCTGTGAGATGAATTAACAGAACACAGAGCAGTTTCTCAGAAAGCTTCTTTCCAGTTTGGAAAGGCAGATATTCCCTTTTTCACCATAGCCCTCTATGGGCTTCCAAATATCCTTTTGCCAATTCCACAAGAACGGGCTTAGCGAAAGGCTTCTTGAAGGGAAAGATGTAACTCTGTGAGATGAATTAACAGAACACAGAGCAGTTTCTCAGAAAGCTTCTTTCCAGTTTTGAACGGCAGATATTCCCTTTATCACCATAGCCCTCTATGGGCTTCCAAATATCCCTTTGCCAATTCCACAAGAACAGCATTAGCGAAAGGCTTCTTGAAGGGAAAGATGTAACTCTGTGAGATGAATTAACAGAACACAGAGCAGTTTCTCAGAAAGCTTATTTCCAGTTTTGAACGGAAGATATTTCCTTTTTCACCGTAGCCCTCTATGGGCTTCCAAATATCCCTTTGCCAATTCCACAAGAACAGCCTTAAGGAAAGGCTTCTTGAAGGGAAAGATGTAACTCTGTGACATGAATTAACAGAACACAGAGCAGTTTCTCAGAAAGCTTTTTTCCAGTTTTGAACGGAAGATATTTCCTTTCACACCATAGCCCTCTATGGGCTTCCAAATATCCCTTTGCCAATTCCACCAGATCAGCCTTAGCGAAAGGCTTCTTGAAGGGAAAGATGTAACTCTGTGAGATGAATTAACAGAACACAGAGCAGTTTCTCAGAAAGCTTCTTTCCAGTTTTGAACGGAAGATATTTCCTTTTTCACCGTAGCCCTCTATGGGCTTCCAAATATCCCTTTGCCAATTACACAAGAACAGCCTCAGCGAAAGGCTTCTTGAAGGGAAAGAGTTAACTCTGTGAGATGAATTAACAGAACACAGAACAGTTTCTCAGAAAGCTTCTTTCCAGTTTTGAACGGAAGATACTTCCTTTTTCACCATAGTCCTCTATGGGCTTCCAAATATAACTTTGCCAATTCCACAAGAACAGCCTTAGCGAAAGGCTTCTTGAAGGGAAAGATGTAACTCTGTGAGATGAATTAACAGAACACAGAGCAGTTTTTCATAAAGCTTCTTTCCAGTTTTGAACGGCAGATATTCCTTTTTCACCATAGCCTTCTATGGGTTTCCAAATATCCCTTTGCCAATTCCACAAGAACAGCCTTAGCGAAAGGCTTCTTGAAGGGAAAGATGTAACTCTGTGAGATGAATTAACAGAACACAGAGCAGTTTCTCAGAAAGCTTCTTTCCAGTTTTGAACGGAAGATATTTCCTTTTTCACCATAGCCTTCTAAGGGCTTCCAAATATCCCTTTGCCAATTCCACAAGAACAGCCTTAGCGAAAGGCTTCTTGAAGGGAAAGATGTAACTCTGTGAGATGAATTAACAGAACACAGAGCAGTTTCTCAGAAAGCTTCTTTCCAGTTTTGAACGGAAGATATTTCCTTTTTCACCATAGCCCTCTATGGGCTTCCAAATATCCCTTTGCCAATTCCACAAGAACAGCCTTAGCGAAAGGCTTCTTGAAGGGAAAGATGTAACTCTGTGAGATGAATTAACAGAACTCAGAGCAGTTTCTCAGAAAGCTTCTTTCCAGTTTTGAACGGAAGATACTTCCTTTTTCACCATAGCCCTCTATGGGCTTCCTAATATAACTTTGCCAATTCCACAAGAACAGCCTTAGCGAAAGGCTTCTTGAAGGGAAAGATGTAACTCTGTGAGATGAATTAACAGAACACAGAGCAGTTTCTCAGAAAGCGTCTTTCCAGTTTTGAACGGAAGATATTTTCTTTTTCACCGTAGCCCTCTATGGGCATCCAAATATCCCTTTGCCAATTCCACAAGAACAGCCTTAGCGAAAGGCTTCTTGAAGGGAAAGATGTAACTCTGTGAGATGAATTAACAGAACACAGAGCAGTTTCTTAGAAAGCTTCTTTCCAGTTTTGAACGGAAGATATTTCCTTTTTCACCATAGCCCTCTATGGGCTTCCAAATATCCCATTGACAATTCCACAAGAACAGCCTTAGCGAAAGGCTTCTTGAAGGGAAAGATGTAACTCTGTGAGATGAATTAACGGAACACAGAGCAGTTTCTCAGAAAGCTTCTTTCCAGTTTTGAACGGAAGATATTTCCTTTTTCACCGTAGCCCTCTATGGGCTTCCAAATATCCCTTTGCAAATTCCACAAGAACAGACTTAGCGAAAGGCTTCTTGAAGGGAAAGATGTAACTCTGTGAGATGAATTAACAGGACACAGAGCAGTTTCTCAGAAAGCTTCTTTCCAGTTTGGAACGGAAGATATTTCCTTTTTCACCATAAACCTCTATGGGCTTCCAAATATCGCTTTGCCAATTCCACAAGAACGGCCTTAGCGAAAGGCTATTTGAAGGGAAAGATGTAACTCTGTGAGATGAATTCACAGAACACAGAGCAGTTTCTCAGAAAGCTTCTTTCCACTTTGAACGGAAGATATTTCCTTTTTCACCATAGCCCTCTATGGGCTTCCAAATATCCCTTTGCCAATTCCACAAGAACAGCCTTAGCGAAAGGCTTCTTGAAGGGAAAGATGTAACTCTGTGAGATGAAATAACAGAACACAGAGCAGTTTCTCAGAAAGCTTCTTTCCAGTTTTTAACGGAAGATATTTCCTTTTTCACCATAGCCCTCTATGGGCTTCCAAATATCCCTTTGCCAATTCCACAAGAACAGCCTTAGCGAAAGGCTTCTTGAAGGGAAAGATGTAACTCTGTGAGATGAATTAACAGAACACAGAGCAGTTTCTCAGAAAGCTTCTTTCCAGTTTTGAACGGAAGGTATTTCCTTTTTCACCCTAGCCCTCTATGGGTTTCCAAATATCCCTTTGCCAATTCCACAAGAACGGCCTTAGCGAAAGGCTTCTTGAAGGGAAAGATGTAACTCTGTGAGATGAATTAACAGAACACAGAGCAGTTTCTCAGAAAGCTTCTTTCCAGTTTGGAACGGAAGATATTTCCTTTTTCACCATAACCCTCTATGGGCTTCCAAATATCCCTTTGCCAATTCCACAAGAACAGCCTTAGCGAAAGGCTTCTTGAAGGGAAAGATGTAACTCTGTGAGATGAATTAACAGAACACAGAGCAGTTTCTCGGAAAGCTTCTTTCCAGTTTTTAACGGCAGATATTCCCTTTTTCACCATAGCCCTCTATGGGCTTCCAAATATCCCTTTGCCAATTCCACAAGAACAGCCTTAGCGAAAGGCTTCTTGAAGGGAAAGATGTAACTCTGTGAGATGAATTAAGAGAACACAAAGCAGTTTCTGAGAAAGCTTCTTTCCAGTTTTGAACGGAAGATATTTCCTTTTTCACCATAGCCCTCTATGGGCTTCCAAATATCCCTTTGCCAATTCCACAAGAACAGCCTTAGCGAAAGGCTTCTTGAAGGGAAAGATGTAACTCTGTGAGATGAATTAACAGAACACAGAGCAGTTTCTCAGAAAGCTTCTTTCCAGTTTTGAGCGGAAGATATTTCCTTTTTCACCATAGCCCTCTATGGGCTTCCAAATATCCCTTTGCCAATTCCACAAGAACAGCCTTAGCGAAAGGCTTCTTGAAGGGAAAGATGTAACTCTGTGAGATGAATTAACAGACCACAGAGCAGTTTCTCAGAAAGCTTCTTTCCTGTTTTGAACGGAAGATATTTCCTTTTTCACCATAGCCTTCTATGGGCTTCCAAATATCCCTTTGCCAATTCCACAAGAACAGCCTTAGCGAAAGGCTTCTTGAAAGGAAAGATGTAACTCTGTGAGAGGAATTAACAGAACACAGAGCAGTTTCTCAGAAAGCTTCTTTCCAGTTTTGAACGGAAGATATTTCCTTTTTCACCATAGCCCTCTATGGGCTCCAAATATCCCTTTGCCAATTCCACAAGAACGGCCTTAGAGAAAGGCTTCTTGAAGGGAAAGATGTAACTCTGTGAGATGAATTAACAGAACACAGAGCAGTTTCTCAGAAAGATTCTTTCCAGTTTGGAACGGAAGATATTTCCTTTTTCACCATAACCCTCTATGGGCTTCCAAATATCCCTTTGCCAATTCCAGAAGAACAGCCTTAGCGAAAGGCTTCTTGAAGGGAAAGATGTAGCTCTGTGAGGTGAATTAACAGAACACAGAGCAGTTTCTCAGAAAGCTTCTTTCCAGTTTTGAACGGAAGATATTTCCTTTTTCACCATAGCCCTCTATGGGCTTCCAAATATCCCTTTGCCAATTCCACAAGAACAGCCTTAGCGAAAGGCTTCTTGAAGGGAAAGATGTAACTCTGTGAGATGAATTAACAGAACACAGAGCAGTTTCTCAGAAAGCTTCTTTCCAGTTTTGAACGGTAGATATTTCCTTTTTCACCATAGCCCTCTATGGGCTTCCAAATATCCCTTTGCCAATTCCACAAGAACAGCCTTAGCGAAAGGCTTCTTGAAGGGAAAGATGTAACTCTGTGAGATGAATTAACAGAATACAGAGCAGTTTCTCAGAAAGCTTCTTTCCAGTTTTGAACGGAAGATATTTCCTTTTTCACCATAGCCCTCTATGGGCTTCCAAATATCCCTTTGCGAATTCCACAAGAACAGCCTTAGCGAAAGGCTTCTTGAAGGGAAAGATGTAACTCTGTGAGATGAATTAACAGAACACAGAGCAGTTTCTCAGAAAGCTTCTTTCCAGTTTAGAACGGAAGATATTTCCTTTTTCACCGTAGCCCTCTATGGGCTTCCAAATATCCCTTTGCCAATTCCACAAGAACAGCCATAGGGAAAGGCTTCTTGAAGTTAAAGATGTAACTCTGTGAGATGAATTAACAGAACACAGAGCAGTTTCTCAGAAAGATTCTTTCCAGTTTTGAACGGAAGATATTTCCTTTTTCACCATAGCCCTCTATGGGCTTCCAAATATCCCTTTGCCAATTCCACAAGAACAGCCTTAGCGAAAGGCTTCTTGAAGGGAAAGATGTAACTCTGTGAGATGAATTCACAGAACACAGAGCAGTTTCTCAGAAAGCTTCTTTCCACTTTGAACGGAAGATATTTCCTTTTTCACCATAGCCCTCTATGGGCTTCCAAATATCCCTTTGCCAATTCCACAAGAACAGCCTTAGCGAAAGGCTTCTTGAAGGGAAAGATGTAACTCTGTGAGATGAAATAACAGAACACAGAGCAGTTTCTCAGAAAGCTTCTTTCCAGTTTTTAACGGAAGATATTTCCTTTTTCACCATAGCCCTCTATGGGCTTCCAAATATCCCTTTGCCAATTCCACAAGAACAGCCTTAGCGAAAGGCTTCTTGAAGGGAAAGATGTAACTCTGTGAGATGAATTAACAGAACACAGAGCAGTTTCTCAGAAAGCTTCTTTCCAGTTTTGAACGGAAGGTATTTCCTTTTTCACCCTAGCCCTCTATGGGTTTCCAAATATCCCTTTGCCAATTCCACAAGAACGGCCTTAGCGAAAGGCTTCTTGAAGGGAAAGATGTAACTCTGTGAGATGAATTAACAGAACACAGAGCAGTTTCTCAGAAAGCTTCTTTCCAGTTTGGAACGGAAGATATTTCCTTTTTCACCATAACCCTCTATGGGCTTCCAAATATCCCTTTGCCAATTCCACAAGAACAGCCTTAGCGAAAGGCTTCTTGAAGGGAAAGATGTAACTCTGTGAGATGAATTAACAGAACACAGAGCAGTTTCTCGGAAAGCTTCTTTCCAGTTTTTAACGGCAGATATTCCCTTTTTCACCATAGCCCTCTATGGGCTTCCAAATATCCCTTTGCCAATTCCACAAGAACAGCCTTAGCGAAAGGCTTCTTGAAGGGAAAGATGTAACTCTGTGAGATGAATTAAGAGAACACAAAGCAGTTTCTGAGAAAGCTTCTTTCCAGTTTTGAACGGAAGATATTTCCTTTTTCACCATAGCCCTCTATGGGCTTCCAAATATCCCTTTGCCAATTCCACAAGAACAGCCTTAGCGAAAGGCTTCTTGAAGGGAAAGATGTAACTCTGTGAGATGAATTAACAGAACACAGAGCAGTTTCTCAGAAAGCTTCTTTCCAGTTTTGAGCGGAAGATATTTCCTTTTTCACCATAGCCCTCTATGGGCTTCCAAATATCCCTTTGCCAATTCCACAAGAACAGCCTTAGCGAAAGGCTTCTTGAAGGGAAAGATGTAACTCTGTGAGATGAATTAACAGACCACAGAGCAGTTTCTCAGAAAGCTTCTTTCCTGTTTTGAACGGAAGATATTTCCTTTTTCACCATAGCCTTCTATGGGCTTCCAAATATCCCTTTGCCAATTCCACAAGAACAGCCTTAGCGAAAGGCTTCTTGAAAGGAAAGATGTAACTCTGTGAGAGGAATTAACAGAACACAGAGCAGTTTCTCAGAAAGCTTCTTTCCAGTTTTGAACGGAAGATATTTCCTTTTTCACCATAGCCCTCTATGGGCTCCAAATATCCCTTTGCCAATTCCACAAGAACGGCCTTAGAGAAAGGCTTCTTGAAGGGAAAGATGTAACTCTGTGAGATGAATTAACAGAACACAGAGCAGTTTCTCAGAAAGATTCTTTCCAGTTTTGAACGGAAGATATTTCCTTTTTCACCATAGCCCTCTATGGGCTTCCAAATATCCCTTTGCGAATTCCACAAGAACAGCCTTAGCGAAAGGCTTCTTGAAGGGAAAGATGTAACTCTGTGAGATGAATTAACAGAACATAGAGCAGTTTCTCAGAAAGCTTCTTTCCAGTTTTGAACGGAAGATATTTCCTTTTTCACCGTAGCCCTCTATGGGCTTCCAAATATCCCTTTGCCAATTCCACAAGAACAGCCTTAGCGAAAGGCTTCTTGAAGGGAAAGATGTAACTCTGTGAGATGAATTAACAGAACACAGAGCAGTTTCTCAGAAAGCTTCTTTCCAGTTTTGAACGGCAGATATTCCCTTTTTCACCATAGCCCTCTATGGGCTTCCAAATATCCCTTTGCCAATTCCACAAGAACAGCCTTAGCGAAAGGCTTCTTGAAGGGAAAGATGTAACTCTGTGAGATGAATTAACAGAACACAGAGCAGTTTCTCAGAAAGCTTCTTTCCAGTTTTGAACGGAAGATATTTCCTTTTTCACCATAGCCCAGTATGGGCTTCCAAATATCCCTTTGTCAATTCCACAAGAACAGACTTAGCGAAAGGCTTCTTGAAGGGAAAGATGTAACTGTGTGAGATGAATTAACAGAACACAGAGCAGTTTCTCAGAAAGCTTCTTTCCAGTTTTGAACGGAAGATATTTCCTTTTTCACCAGAGTCCTCTATGGGCTTCCAAATATCCCTTTGCCAATTCCACAACAACAGCCTTAGCGAAAGGCTTCTTGAAGGGAAAGATGTAACTCTGTGAGATGAATTAACAGAACACAGAGCAGTTTCTAAGAAAGTTTCTTTCCTGTTTTGAACGGAAGATATTTCCTTTTTCACCATAGCCCTCTATGGGCTTCCAAATATCCCTTTGTCAATTCCACAAGAACGGCCTTAGCGAAAGGCTTCTTGAAGGGAAAGATGTAACTCTGTGAGATGAATTAACAGAACACAGAGCAGTTTCTCAGAAAGATTCTTTCCAGTTTTGAACGGAAGATATTTCCTTTTTCACCATAGCCCTCTAGGGGCTTCCAAATATCCCTTTGCCAATTCCACAAGAACGGCCTTAGCGAAAGGCTTCTTGAAGGGAAAAATGTAACTCTGTGAGATGAATTAACAGAACACAGAGCAGTTTCTCAGAAAGCTTCTTTCCAGTTTTGAACGGAAGATATTTCCTTTTTCACCATAGCCCTCTATGGGCTTCCAAATATCCCTTTGCCAATTCCACAAGAACGGCCTTAGCGAAAGGCTTCTTGAAGGGAAAGATGTAACTCTGTGAGATGAATTAACAGAACACAGAGCAGTTTCTCAGAAAGCTTCTTTCCAGTTTTGAACGGAAGATATTTCCTTTTTCACCGTAGCCCTCTATGGGCTTCCAAATATCCCTTTGCCAATTCCACAAGAACAGTCTTAGCGAAAGGCTTCTTGAAGGGAAAGATGTAACTCTGTGAGATGAATTAACAGAACACAGAGCAGTTTCTCGGAAAGCTTCTTTCCTGTTTTGAACGGAAGATATTTCCTTTTTCACCATAGCCCTCTATGGGCTTCCAAATATCCCTTTGCCAATTCCACAAGAACGGCCTTAGCGAAAGGCTTCTTGAAGGGAAAGATGTAACTCTGTGAGATGAATTAACAGAACACAGAGCAGTTTCTCAGAAAGCTTCTTTCCAGTTTTGAACGGAAGATATTTCCTTTTTCACCATAGCCCTCTAGGGGCTTCCAAATATCCCTTTGCCAATTCCACAAGAACGGCCTTAGCGAAAGGCTTCTTGAAGGGAAAAATGTAACTCTGTGAGATGAATTAACAGAACACAGAGCAGTTTCTCAGAAAGCTTCTTTCCAGTTTTGAACGGAAGATATTTCCTTTTTCACCATAGCCCTCTATGGGCTTCCAAATATCCCTTTGCCAATTCCACAAGAACGGCCTTAGCGAAAGGCTTCTTGAAGGGAAAGATGTAACTCTGTGAGATGAATTAACAGAACACAGAACAGTTCCTCAGAAAGGTTCTTTCCAGTTTTGAACGGAAGATATTTCCTTTTTCACCATAGCCCTCTATGGGCTTCCAAATATCCCTTTGCCAATTCCACAAGAACAGCCTTAGCGAAAGGCTTCTTGAAGGGAAAGATGTAACTCTGTGGGATGAATTAACAGAACACAGAGTAGTTTCTCAGAAAGCTTCTTTCCAGTTATGAACGGAAGATATTTCCTTTTTCACCATAGCCCTCTATGGGCTTCCAAATATCCCTTTGCCAATTCCACAAGAACAGCCTTAGCGAAAGGCTTCTTGAAGGGAAAGATGTAACTCTGTGAGATGAATTAACAGAACACAGAGCAGTTTCTCAGAAAGCGTCTTTCCAGTTTTGAACGGAAGATATTTCCTTTTTCACCATAGCCCTCTATGGGCTTCCAAATATCCCTTTGCCAATTCCACAAGAACAGCCTTAGCGAAAGGCTTCTTGAAGGGAAAGATGTAACTCTGTGAGATGAATTAACAGAACACAGAGCAGTTTCTCAGAAAGCGTCTTTCCAGTTTTGAACGGAAGATATTTCCTTTTTCACCATAGCCCTCTATGGGCTTCCAAATATCCCTTTGCCAATTCCACAAGAACAGCCTGAGCGAAAGGCTTCTTGCAGGGAAATATGTAACTCTGTGAGATGAATTAACAGAACACAGAGCAGTTTCTCAGAAAGCTTCTTTCCAGTTTTGAACGGAAGGTATTTTCTTTTTCACCGTAGCCCTCTATGGGCTTCCAAATATCCCTTTGCCAATTCCACAAGAACAGCCTTAGCGAAAGGCTTCTTGAAGGGAAAGATGTAACTCTGTGAGATGAATTAACAGAACACAGAGCAGTTTCTCAGAAAGCTTCTTTCCAGTTTTGAACGGAAGATATTTCCTTTTCCACCATAGCCCAGTATGGGCTTCCAAATATCCCTTTGTCAATTCCACAAGAACAGACTTAGCGAAAGGCTTCTTGAAGGGAAAGATGTAACTCTGTGAGATGAATTAACAGAACACAGAGCAGTTTCTCAGAAAGCTTCTTTCCAGTTTTGAACGGAAGATATTTCCTTTTTCACAAGAGTCCTCTATGGGCTTCCAAATATCCCTTTGCCAATTCCACAAGAACAGCCTTAGCGAAAGGCTTCTTGAAGGGAAAGATGTAACTCTGTGAGATGAATTAACAGAACACAGAGCAGTTTCTCAGAAAGCTTCTTTCCAGTTTTGAACGGAAGATATTTCCTTTTTCACCATAGCCCAGTATGGGCTTCCAAATATCCCTTTGTCAATTCCACAAGAACAGACTTAGCGAAAGGCTTCTTGAAGGGAAAGATGTAACTGTGTGAGATGAATTAACAGAACACAGAGCAGTTTCTCAGAAAGCTTCTTTCCAGTTTTGAACGGAAGATATTTCCTTTTTCACCAGAGTCCTCTATGGGCTTCCAAATATCCCTTTGCCAATTCCACAAGAACAGCCTTAGCGAAAGGCTTCTTGAAGGGAAAGATGTAACTCTGTGAGATGAATTAACAGAACACAGAGCAGTTTCTAAGAAAGTTTCTTTCCTGTTTTGAACGGAAGATATTTCCTTTTTCACCATAGCCCTCTATGGGCTTCCAAATATCCCTTTGTCAATTCCACAAGAACGGCCTTAGCGAAAGGCTTCTTGAAGGGAAAGATGTAACTCTGTGAGATGAATTAACAGAACACAGAGCAGTTTCTCAGAAAGATTCTTTCCAGTTTTGAACGGAAGATATTTCCTTTTTCACCATAGCCCTCTATGGGCTTCCAAATATCCCTTTGCCAATTCCACAAGAACGGCCTTAGCGAAAGGCTTCTTGAAGGGAAAAATGTAACTCTGTGAGATGAATTAACAGAACACAGAGCAGTTTCTCAGAAAGCTTCTTTCCAGTTTTGAACGGAAGATATTTCCTTTTTCACCGTAGCCCTCTATGGGCTTCCAAATATCCCTTTGCCAATTCCACAAGAACAGTCTTAGCGAAAGGCTTCTTGAAGGGAAAGATGTAACTCTGTGAGATGAATTAACAGAACACAGAGCAGTTTCTCGGAAAGCTTCTTTCCTGCTTTGAACGGAAGATATTTCCTTTTTCACCATAGCCCTCTATGGGCTTCCAAATATCCCTTTGCCAATTCCACAAGAACGGCCTTAGCGAAAGGCTTCTTGAAGGGAAAGATGTAACTCTGTGAGATGAATTAACAGAACACAGAACAGTTCCTCAGAAAGGTTCTTTCCAGTTTTGAACGGAAGATATTTCCTTTTTCACCATAGCCCTCTATGGGCTTCCAAATATCCCTTTGCCAATTCCACAAGAACAGCCTTAGCGAAAGGCTTCTTGAAGGGAAAGATGTAACTCTGTGGGATGAATTAACAGAACACAGAGTAGTTTCTCAGAAAGCTTCTTTCCAGTTATGAACGGAAGATATTTCCTTTTTCACCATAGCCCTCTATGGGCTTCCAAATATCCCTTTGCCAATTCCACAAGAACAGCCTTAGCGAAAGGCTTCTTGAAGGGAAAGATGTAACTCTGTGAGATGAATTAACAGAACACAGAGCAGTTTCTCAGAAAGCGTCTTTCCAGTTTTGAACGGAAGATATTTCCTTTTTCACCATAGCCCTCTATGGGCTTCCAAATATCCCTTTGCCAATTCCACAAGAACAGCCTTAGCGAAAGGCTTCTTGAAGGGAAAGATGTAACTCTGTGAGATGAATTAACAGAACACAGAGCAGTTTCTCAGAAAGCTTCTTTCCAGTTTTGAACGGAAGATATTTCCTTTTTCACCATAGCCTTCTAAGGGCTTCCAAATATCCCTTTGCCAATTCCACAAGAACAGCCTTAGCGAAAAGCTTCTTGAAGGGAAAGATGTAACTCTGTGAAATGAATTAACAGAACACAGAGCAGTTTCTCAGAAAGCTTCTTTCCAGTTTTGAACGGAAGATATTTCCTTTTTCACCATAGCCCTCTATGGGCTTCCAAATATCCCTTTGCCAATTGCACAAGAACAGCCTTAGCGAAAGGCTTCTTGAAGGGAAAGATGTAACTCTGTGAGATGAATTAACAGAACACAGAGCAGTTTCTTAGAAAGCTTCTTTCCAGTTTTTAACGGCAGATATTTCCTTTTTCACCATAGCCCTCTATGGGCTCCAAATATCCCTTTGCCAATTCCATAAGAACAGCCTTAGCGAAAGGCTTCTTGAAGGGAAAGATGTAACTCTGTGAGATGAATTAAGAGAACACAGAGCAGTTTCTCAGAAAGCTTCTTTCCAGTTTTGAACGGAAGATATTTCCTTTTTCACCATAGCCCTCTAAGGGCTTCCAAATATCCCTTTGCCAATTCCACAAGAACAGCCTTAGCGAAAGGCTTCTTGAAGGGAAAGATGTAACTCTGTGAGATGAATTAACAGAACACAGAGTAGATTCTCAGAAAGGTTCTTTCCAGTTATGAACGGAAGATATTTCCTTTTTCACCATAGCCCTCTATGGGCTTCCAAATATCCCTTTGCCAATTCCACAAGAACAGCCTTAGCGAAGGCTTCTTGAAGGGAAAGATGTAACAGTGTGAGATGAATTAACAGAACACAGAGCAGTTTCTCAGAAAGCTTCTTTCCAGTTTTGAACGGAAGATATTTCCTTTTTCACCACAGCCCTCTATGGGCTTCCAAATATCCCTTTGCCAATTCCACAAGAACGGCCTTAGCGAAAGGCTTCTTGAAGGGAAAGATGTAACTCTGTAAGATGAAGTAACAGAACACAGAGCAGTTTCTCAAAAAGATTCTTTCCAGTTTTGAACGGAAGATATTTCCTTTTTCACCATAGCCCTCTATGGGCTTCCAAATATCCCTTTGCCAATTCCACAAGAACAGCCTTAGCGAAAGGCTTCTTGAAGGGAAAGATGTAACTCTGTGAGATGAAATAAGAGAACACAGAGCAGTTTCTCAGAAAGCTTCTTTCCAGTTATGAACGGAAGATATTTCCTTTTTCACCATAGAACTCTATGGGCTTCCAAATATCCCTTTGCCAATTCCACAAGAACAGCCTTAGCGAAAGGCTTCTTGAAGGGAAAGATGTAACTCTGTGAGATGAATTAACAGAACACAGAGCAGTTTCTCAGAAAGGTTCTTTCCAGTTATGAACGGAAGATATTTCCTTTTTCACCATAGCCCTCTATGGGCTTCCAAATATCCCTTTGCCAATTCCACAAGAACAGCCTTAGCGAAGGCTTCTTGAAGGGAAAGAGGTAACTCTGTGATATGAATTAACAGAACACAGAGCAGTTTCTCAGAAAGCTTCTTTCCAGTTTTGAACGGAAGATATTTCCTTTTTCACCATAGCCCTCTATGGGCTTCCAAATATCCCTTTGCCCATTCCACAAGAACAGCCTTAGCGAAAGGCTTCTTGAAGGGAAAGATGTAACTCTGTGAGATGAATTAACAGAACACAGAGCAGTTTCTAAGAAAGTTTCTTTCCTGTTTTGAACGGAAGATATTTCCTTTTTCACCATAGCCCTCTATGGGCTTCCAAATATCCCTTTGCCAATTCCACAAGAACTGCCTTAGCGAAAGGCTTCTTGAAGGGAAAGATGTAACTCTGTGAGATGAATTAACAGAACACAGAGCAGTTTCTCAGAAAGCTTCTTTCCAGTTTTGAACGGAAGATATTTCCTTTTTCACCATAGCCCTCTATGGGCTTCCAAATATCCCTTTGCCAATTCCACAAGAACAGCCTTAGCGAAAGGCTTCTTGAAGGGAAAGATGTAACTCTGTGAGATGAATTAACAGAACACAGAGCAGTTTCTCAGAAAGCTTCTTTCCAGTTTTGAACGGAAGATATTTCCTTTTTCACCGTAGCCCTCTAGGGGTTCCAAATATCCCTCTGCGAATTCCACAAGAACAGCCTTAGCGAAAGGCTTCTTGAAGGGAAAGATGTAACTGTGTGAGATGAATTAACAGAACACAGAGCAGTTTCTCAGAAAGCTTCTTTCCAGTATTGAACGGAAGATATTTAATTTTTAACCATAGTCCTCTATGGGCTTCCAAATATCCCTTTGCCAATTCCACAAGAACAGCCTTAGCGAAAGGGTTTTGAAGGGAAAGATGTAACTCTGTGAGATGAATTAACAGAACACAGAGCAGTTTCTCACAAACTACTTTCCAGTTTTGAACGGAAGATATTTCCTTTTTCACTGTAGCCCTCTATGGGCTTCCAAATATCCCTTCGCCAATTCCACAAGAACAGCCTTAGCGAAAGGCTTCTTGAAGGGAAAGATGTAACTCTGTGAGATGAATTAAGAGAACACAGAGCAGTTTCTCGGAAAGCTTCTTTCCAGTTTTGAACGGAAGATATTTCCTTTTTCACCATAGCCCTCTATGGGCTTCCAAATATCCCTTTGCCAATTCCACAAGAACGGACTTAGCGAAAGGAATCTTGAAGGGAAAGATGAAACTCTGTGAGATGAATTAACAGAACACAGAACAGTTCCTCAGAAAGGTTCTTTCCAGTTTTGAACGGAAGATATTTCCTTTTTCACCATAGCCCTCTATGGGCTTCCAAATATCCCTTTGCCAATTCCACAAGAACAGCCTTAGCGAAAGGCTTCTTGAAGGGAAAGATGTAACTCTGTGGGATGAATTAACAGAACACAGAGTAGTTTCTCAGAAAGCTTCTTTCCAGTTATGAACGGAAGATATTTCCTTTTTCACCATAGCCCTCTATGGGCTTCCAAATATCCCTTTGCCAATTCCACAAGAACAGCCTTAGCGAAAGGCTTCTTGAAGGGAAAGATGTAACTCTGTGAGATGAATTAACAGAACACAGAGCAGTTTCTCAGAAAGCGTCTTTCCAGTTTTGAACGGAAGATATTTCCTTTTTCACCATAGCCCTCTATGGGGTTCCAAATATCCCTTTGCCAATTCCACAAGAACAACCTGAGCGAAAGGCTTCTTGAAGGGAAATATGTAACTCTGTGAGATGAATTAACAGAACACAGAGCAGTTTCTCAGAAAGCTTCTTTCCAGTTTTGAACGGAAGGTATTTTCTTTTTCACCGTAGCCCTCTATGGGCTTCCAAATATCCCTTTGCCAATTCCACAAGAACAGCCTTAGCGAAAGGCTTCTTGAAGGGAAAGATGTAACTCTGTGAGATGAATTAACAGAACACAGAGCAGTTTCTCAGAAAGCTTCTTTCCAGTTTTGAACGGAAGATATTTCCTTTTTCACCATAGCCCAGTATGGGCTTCCAAATATCCCTTTGTCAATTCCACAAGAACAGACTTATCGAAAGGCTTCTTGAAGGGAAAGATGTAACTGTGTGAGATGAATTAACAGAACACAGAGCAGTTTCTCAGAAAGCTTCTTTCCAGTTTTGAACGGAAGATATTTCCTTTTTCACCAGAGTCCTCTATGGGCTTCCAAATATCCCTTTGCCAATTCCACAAGAACAGCCTTAGCGAAAGGCTTGTTGAAGGGAAAGATGTAACTCTGTGAGATGAATTAACAGAACACAGAGCAGTTTCTAAGAAAGTTTCTTTCCTGTTTTGAACGGAAGATATTTCCTTTTTCACCATAGCCCTCTATGGGCTTCCAAATATCCCTTTGCCAATTCCACAAGAACGGCCTTAGCGAAAGGCTTCTTGAAGGGAAAGATGAAACTCTGTGAAATGAATTAACAGAACACAGAGCAGTTTCTCAAAAAGATTCTTTCCAGTTTTGAACGGAAGATATTTCCTTTTTCACCATAGCCCTCTAAGGGCTTCCAAATATCCCTTTGCCGATTCCACAAGAACAGCCTTAGCGAAAGGCTACTTGAAGGGAAAGATGTAACTCTGTGAGATGAATTAACAGAATACAGAACAGTTCCTCAGAAAGGTTCCTTCCAGTTTTGAACGGAAGATATTTCCTTTTTCACCATAGCCCTCTATGGGCTTCCAAATATCCCTTTGCCAATTCCACAAGAACAGCCTTAGCGAAAGGCTTCTTGAAGGGAAAGATGTAACTCTGTGAGATGAATTAACAGAACACAGAGCAGTTTCTCAGAAAGCGTCTTTCCAGTTTTGAACGGAAGATATTTCCTTTTTCACCATAGCCCTCTATGGGCTTCCAAATATCCCTTTGCCAATTCCACAAGAACAGCCTTAGCGAAAGGCTTCTTGAAGGGAAAGATGTAACTCTGTGAGATGAATTAACAGAACACAGAGCAGTTTCTCAGAAAGATTCTTTCCAGTTTTGAACGGAAGATATTTCCTTTTTCACCATAGCCCTCTATGGGCTTCCAAATATCCCTTTGCCAATTCCACAAGAACGGCCTTAGCGAAAGGCTTCTTGAAGGGAAAGATGTAACTGTGTGAGATGAATTAACAGAACACAGAGCAGTTTCTCAGAAAGCTTCTTTCCAGTTTTGAACGGAAGATATTTCCTTTTTCACCATAGCCCTCTATGGGCTTCCAAATATCCCTTTGCCAATTCCACAAGAACAGCCTTAGCGAAAGGCTTCTTGAAGGGAAAGATGTAACTCTGTGAGATGAATTAACAGAACACAGAGCAGTTTCTCAGAAAGCTTCTTTCAAGTTATGAACGGAAGATATTTCCTTTTTCACCATAGCCCTCTATGGGCTTCCAAATATCCCTTTGCCAATTCCACAAGAACAGCCTTAGCGAAAGGCTTCTTGAAGGGAAAAATGTAACTCTGTGAGATGAATTAACAGAACACAGAGCAGTTTCTCAGAAAGCTTCTTTCCAGTTTTGAACGGAAGATATTTCCTTTTTCACCATAGCCTTCTAAGGGCTTCCAAATATCCCTTTGCCAATTCCACAAGAACAGCCTTAGCGAAAAGCTTCTTGAAGGGAAAGATGTAACTCTGTGAAATGAATTAACAGAACACAGAGCAGTTTCTCAGAAAGCTTCTTTCCAGTTTTGAACGGAAGATATTTCCTTTTTCACCATAGCCCTCTATGGACTTCCAAATATCCCTTTGCCAATTGCACAAGAACAGCCTTAGCGAAAGGCTTCTTGAAGGGAAAGATGTAACTCTGTGACATGAATTAACAGAACACAGAGCAGTTTCTTAGAAAGCTTCTTTCCAGTTTTTAACGGCAGATATTTCCTTTTTCACCATAGCCCTCTATGGGCTCCAAATATCCCTTTGCCAATTTCCATAAGAACAGCCTTAGCGAAAGGCTTCTTGAAGGGAAAGATGTAACTCTGTGAGATGAATTAAGAGAACACAGAGCAGTTTCTCAGAAAGCTTCTTTCCAGTTTTGAACGGAAGATATTTCCTTTTTCACCATAGCCCTCTAAGGGCTTCCAAATATCCCTTTGCCAATTCCACAAGAACAGCCTTAGCGAAAGGCTTCTTGAAGGGAAAGATGTAACTCTGTGAGATGAATTAACAGAACACAGAGTAGTTTCTCAGAAAGGTTCTTTCCAGTTATGAACGGAAGATATTTCCTTTTTCACCATAGCCCACTATGGGCTTCCAAATATCCCTTTGCCAATTCCACAAGAACAGCCTTAGCGAAGGCTTCTTGAAGGGAAAGATGTAACTCTGTGAGATGAATTAACAGAACACAGAGCAGTTTCTCAGAAAGCTTCTTTCCAGTTTTGAACGGAAGATATTTCCTTTTTCACCATAGCCCTCTATGGGCTTCCAAATATCCCTTTGCCAATTCCACAAGAACGGCCTTAGCGAAAGGCTTCTTGAAGGGAAAGATGTAACTCTGTAAGATGAAGTAACAGAACACAGAGCAGTTTCTCAAAAAGATTCTTTCCAGTTTTGAACGGAAGATATTTCCTTTTTCACCATAGCCCTCTATGGGCTTCAAAATATCCCTTTGACAATTCCACAAGAACAGCCTTAGCGAAAGGCTTCTTGAAGGGAAAGATGTAACTCTGTGAGATGAAATAAGAGAACACAGAGCAGTTTCTCAGAAAGCTTCTTTCCAGTTATGAACGGAAGATATTTCCTTTTTCACCATAGCCCTCTATGGGCTTCCAAATATCCCTTTGACAATTCCACAAGAACAGCCTTAGCGAAAGGGTTCTTGAAGGGAAAGATGTAACTCTGTGAGATGAATTAACAGAACACAGAGCAGTTTCTCAGAAAGGTTCTTTCCAGTTATGAACGGAAGATATTTCCTTTTTCACCATAGCCCTCTATGGGCTTCCAAATATCCCTTTGCCAATTCCACAAGAACAGCCTTAGCGAAGGCTTCTTGAAGGGAAAGATGTAACTCTGTGATATGAATTAACAGAACACAGAGCAGTTTCTCAGAAAGCTTCTTTCCAGTTTTGAACGGAAGATATTTCCTTTTTCACCATAGCCCTCTATGGGCTTCCAAATATCCCTTTGCCAATTCCACAAGAACAGCCTTAGCGAAAGGCTTCTTGAAGGGAAAGATGTAACTCTGTGAGACGAATTAACAGAACACAGAGCAGTTTCTAAGAAAGTTTCTTTCCTGTTTTGTACGGAAGATATTTCCTTTTTCACCATAGCCCTCTATGGGCTTCCAAATATCCCTTTGCCAATTCCAAAAGAACGGCCTTAGCGAAAGGCTTCTTGAAGGGAAAGATGTAACTCTGTGAGATGAATTAACAGAACACAGAGCAGTTTCTCAGAATGCTTCTTTCCAGTTTTGAACGGAAGATATTTCCTTTTTCACCATAGCCCTCTATGGGCTTCCAAATATCCCTTTGCCAATTCCACAAGAACAGCCTTAGCGAAAGGCTTCTTGAAGGGAAAGATGTAACTCTGTGAGATGAATTAACAGAACACAGAGCAGTTTCTCAGAATGCTTCTTTCCAGTTTTGAACGGAAGATATTTCCTTTTTCACCATAGCCCTCTATGGGCTTCCAAATATCCCTTTGCCAATTCCACAAGAACAGCCTTAGCGAAAGGCTTCTTGAAGGGAAAGATGTAACTCTGTGAAATGAATTAACAGAACACAGAGCAGTTTCTCTGAAAGCTTCTTTCCAGTTTTGAACGGAAGATATTTCCTTTTTCACCATAGCCCTCTATGGGCTTCCAAATATCCCTTTGCCAATTCCACAAGAACAGCCTTAGCGAAAGGCTTCTTGAAGAGAAAGATGTAATTCTGTGAGATGAATTAACAGAACACAGAGCAGTTTCTCAGAAAGATTCTTTCCAGTTTTGAACGGAAGATATTTCCTTTTTCACCATAGCCCTCTATGGGCTTCCAAATATCCCTTTGCCAATTCCACAAGAACGGCCTTAGCGAAAGGCTTCTTGAAGGGAAAGATGTAACTCTGTGAGATGAATTAACAGAACACAGAGCAGTTTCTCAAAAAGATTCTTTCCAGTTTTGAACGGAAGATATTTCCTTTTTCACCATAGCCCTCTATCGGCTTCCAAATATCCCTTTGCCAATTCCACAAGAACAGCCTTAGCGAAAGGCTTCTTGAAGGGAAAGATGTAACTCTGTGAGATGAATTAACAGAACACAGAACAGTTTCTCAGAAAGCTTCTTTCCAGTTTTGAACGGAAGATATTTCCTTTTTCACCATAGATCTCTATGGGCTTCCAAATATCCCTTTGCCAATTCCACAAGAACAGCCTTAGCCAAAGGCTTCTTGAAGGGAAAGATGTACCTCTGTGAGATGAATTAACAGAACACAGAGCAGTTTCTCAGAAAGCTTCTTTCCAGTTTTGAAAGGAAGATATTTCCTTTTTCACCATAGCCCTCTAAGGGCTTCCAAATATCCCTTTGCCTATTCCACAAGAACAGCCTTAGCGAAAGGATTCTTGAAGGGAAAGATGTAACTCTGTGAGATGAATTAACAGAACACAGAGCAGTTTCTCAGAAAGCTTCTTTCCAGTTTTGAACGGAAGATATTTCCTTTTTCACCATAGCCCTCTATGGGCTTCCAAATATCCCTTTGCCAATTCCACAAGAACAGTCTTAGCGAAAGGCTTCTTGAAGGGAAAGATGTAACTCTGTGAGATGAATTAACAGAACACAGAGCAGTTTCTCGGAAAGCTTCTTTCCTGTTTTGAACGGAAGATATTTCCTTTTTCACCAATGCCATCTATGGGCTTCCAAATATCCCTTTGCCAATTCCACAAGAACGGCCTTAGCGAAAGGAATCTTGAAGGGAAAGATGTAACTCTGTGAGATGAATTAACAGAACACAGAACAGTTCCTCAGAAAGGTTCTTTCCAGTTTTGAACGGAAGATATTTCCTTTTTCACCATAGCCCTCTATGGGCTTCCAAATATCCCTTTGCCAATTCCACAAGAACAGCCTTAGCGAAAGGCTTCTGGAAGGGAAAGATGTAAGTCTGTGGGATGAATTAACAGAACACAGAGTAGTTTCTCAGAAAGCTTCTTTCCAGTTATGAACGGAAGATATTTCCTTTTTCACCATAGCCCTCTATGGGCTTCCAAATATCCCTTTGCCAATTCCACAAGAACAGCCTTAGCGAAAGGCTTCTTGAAGGGAAAGATGTAACTCTGTGAGATGAATTAACAGAACACAGAGCAGTTTCTCAGAAAGCGTCTTTCCAGTTTTGAACGGAAGATATTTCCTTTTTCACCATAGCCCTCTATGGGCTTCTAAATATCCCTTTGCCAATTCCACAAGAACAGCCTGAGCGAAAGGCGTCTTGAAGGGAAATATGTAACTCTGTGAGATGAATTAACAGAACACAGAGCAGTTTCTCAGAAAGCTTCCTTCCAGTTTTGAACGGAAGGTATTTTCTTTTTCACCGTAGCCCTCTATGGGCTTCCAAATATCCCTTTGCCAATTCCACAAGAACAGCCTTAGCGAAAGGCTTCTTGAAGGGAAAGATGTAACTCTGTGAGATGAATTAACAGAACACAGAGCAGTTTCTCAGAAAGCTTCTTTCCAGTTTTGAACGGAAGATATTTCCTTTTTCACCATAGCCCAGTATGGGCTTCCAAATATCCCTTTGCCAATTCCACAAGAACAGCCTTAGCGAAGGCTTCTTGAAGGGAAAGATGTAACTCTGTGAGATGAATTAAGAGAACACAGAGCAGTTTCTCAGAAAGCTTCTTTCCAGTTTTGAACGGAAGATATTTCCTTTTTCACCATAGCCCTCTATGGGCTTCCAAATATCCCTTTGCCAATTCCACAAGAACAGTCTTAGCGAAAGGCTTCTTAAAGGAAAGATGTAACTCTGTGAGATGAATTAACAGAACACAGAGCAGTTTCTCAGAAAGCTTCTTTCCAGTTATGAACGGAAGATATTTCCTTTTTCACCATAGCCCTCTATGGGCTTCCAAATATCCCTTTGCCAATTCCACAAGAACAGCCTTAGCGAAGGCTTCTTGAAGGGAAAGATGTAACTCTGTGAGATGAATTAACAGAACACAGAGCAGTTTCTCAGAAAGCTTCTTTCCAGTTTTGAAAGGAAGATATTTCCTTTTTCACCATAGCCCTCTATGGGCTTCCAAATATCCCTTTGCCAATTCCACAAGAACAGCCTTAGCGAAAGGCTTCTTGAAGGGAAATATGTAACTCTGTGAGATGAATTAACAGAACACAGATCAGTTTCTCAGAAAGCTTTTTTCCAGTTTTGAACGGAAGATATTTCCTTTATCACCATAGCCCTCTATGGGCTTCCAAATATCCCTCTGCCAATTCCACAAGAACAGCCTTAGCGAAAGGCTTCTTGAAGGGAAAGATGTAACTGTGTGAGATGAATTAACAGAACACAGAGCAGTTTCTCAGAAAGCTCCTTTCCAGTTTTGAACGGAAGATATTTCCTTTTTCACCGTAGCCCTCTATAGGCTTCCAAATATCCCTTTGCCAATTCCACAAGAACAGCCTTAGCGAAAGGCTTCTTGAAGGGAAAGATGTAACTCTGTGATATGAATTAACAGAACACAGAGCAGTTTCTCAGAAAGCTTCTTTCCAGTTTTGAACGTAAGATATTCCTTTTTCACCATAGCCCTCTATGGGCTTCCAAATATCCCTTTCCCAATTCCACAAGAACAGCCTTAGAGAAAGGCTTCTTGAAGGGAAAGATGAAACTGTGTGAGATGAATTAACAGAACACAGAGCACTTTCTCAGAAAGCTTCTTTCCAGTTTTGAACGGAAGATATTTCCTTTTTCACCGTAGCCCTCTAGGGGTTCCAAATATCCCTCTGCGAATTCCACAAGAACAGCCTTAGCGAAAGGCTTCTTGAAGGGAAAGATGTAACTGTGTGAGATGAATTAACAGAACACAGAGCAGTTTCTCAGAAAGCTTCTTTCCAGTTTTGAACGGAAGATATTTCCTTTTTCACCATAGCCCTCTATGGGCTTCCAAATATCCCTTTGCCAATTCCACAAGAACAGCCTTAGCGAAAGGCTTCTTGAAGAGAAAGATGTAATTCTGTGAGATGAATTAACAGAACACAGAGCAGTTTCTCAGAAAGATTCTTTCCAGTTTTGAACGGAAGCTATTTCCTTTTTCACCATAGCCCTCTATGGGCTTCCAAATATCCCTTTGCCAATTCCACAAGAACGGCCTTAGCGAAAGGCTTCTTGAAGGGAAAGATGTAACTCTGTGAGATGAATTAACAGAACACAGAACAGTTTCTCAGAAAGCTTCTTTCCAGTTTTGAACGGAAGATATTTCCTTTTTCACCATAGCCCTCTATGGGCTTCCAAATATCCCTTTGCCAATTCCACAAGAACAGCCTTAGCGAAAGGCTTCTTGAAGGGAAAGATGTAACTCTGTGAGATGAATTAACAGAACACAGAGCAGTTTCTCAGAAAGCGTCTTTCCAGTTTTGAACGGAAGATATTTCCTTTTTCACCATAGCCCTCTATGGGCTTCCAAATATCCCTTTGCCAATTCCACAAGAACAGCCTGAGCGAAAGGCGTCTTGAAGGGAAATATGTAACTCTGTGAGATGAATTAACAGAACACAGAGCAGTTTCTCAGAAAGCTTCCTTCCAGTTTTGAACGGAAGGTATTTTCTTTTTCACCGTAGCCCTCTATGGGCTTCCAAATATCCCTTTGCCAATTGCACAAGAACAGCCTTAGCGAAAGGCTTCTTGAAGGGAAAGATGTAACTCTGTGAGATGAATTAACAGAACACAGAGCAGTTTCTCAGAAAGCTTCTTTCCAGTTTTGAACGGAAGATATTTCCTTTTTCACCATAGCCCAGAATGGGCTTCCAAATATCCCTTTGCCAATTCCACAAGAACAGCCTTAGCGAAGGCTTCTTGAAGGGAAAGATGTAACTCTGTGAGATGAATTAAGAGAACACAGAGCAGTTTCTCAGAAAGCTTCTTTCCAGTTTTGAACGGAAGATATTTCCTTTTTCACCATAGCCCTCTATGGGCTTCCAAATATCCCTTTGCCAATTCCACAAGAACAGTCTTAGCGAAAGGCTTCTTAAAGGAAAGATGTAACTCTGTGAGATGAATTAACAGAACACAGAGCAGTTTCTCAGAAAGGTTCTTTCCAGTTATGAACGGAAGATATTTCCTTTTTCACCATAGCCCTCTATGGGCTTCCAAATATCCCTTTGCCAATTCCACAAGAACAGCCTTAGCGAAGGCTTCTTGAAGGGAAAGATGTAACTCTGTGAGATGAATTAACAGAACACAGAGCAGTTTCTCAGAAAGCTTCTTTCCAGTTTTGAAAGGAAGATATTTCCTTTTTCACCATAGCCCTCTATGGGCTTCCAAATATCCCTTTGCCAATTCCACAAGAACAGCCTTAGCGAAAGGCTTCTTGAAGGGAAATATGTAACTCTGTGAGATGAATTAACAGAACACAGATCAGTTTCTCAGAAAGCTTCTTTCCAGTTTTGAACGGAAGATATTTCCTTTATCACCATAGCCCTCTATGGGCTTCCAAATATCCCTCTGCCAATTCCACAAGAACAGCCTTAGCGAAAGGCTTCTTGAAGGGAAAGATGTAACTGTGTGAGATGAATTAACAGAACACAGAGCAGTTTCTCAGAAAGCTCCTTTCCAGTTTTGAACGGAAGATATTTCCTTTTTCACCGTAGCCCTCTATGGGCTTCCAAATATCCCTTTGCCAATTCCACAAGAACAGCCTTAGCGAAAGGCTTCTTGAAGGGAAAGATGTAACTCTGTGATATGAATTAACAGAACACAGAGCAGTTTCTCAGAAAGCTTCTTTCCAGTTTTGAACGGAAGATATTCCTTTTTCACCATAGCCCTCTATGGGCTTCCAAATATCCCTTTCCCAATTCCACAAGAACAGCCTTAGAGAAAGGCTTCTTGAAGGGAAAGATTAAACTGTGTGAGATGAATTAACAGAACACAGAGCACTTTCTCAGAAAGCTTCTTTCCAGTTTTGAACGGAAGATATTTCCTTTTTCACCGTAGCCCTCTAGGGGTTCCAAATATCCCTCTGCGAATTCCACAAGAACAGCCTTAGCGAAAGGCTTCTTGAAGGGAAAGATGTTATTCTGTGAGATGAATTAACAGAACACAGAGCAGTTTCTCAGAAAGCTTCTTTCCAGTTTTGAAAGGAAGATATTTCCTTTTTCACCATAGCCCTCTATGGGCTTCCAAATATCCCTTTGCCAATTCCACAAGAACGGCCTTAGCGAAAGGAATCTTGAAGGGAAAGATGTAACTCTGTGAGATGAATTAACAGAACACAGAACAGTTCCTCAGAAAGGTTCTTTCCAGTTTTGAACGGAAGATATTTCCTTTTTCACCATAGCCCTCTATGGGCTTCCAAATATCCCTTTGCCAATTCCACAAGAACAGCCTTAGCGAAAGGCTTCTTGAAGGGAAAGATGTAACTCTGTGGGATGAATTAACAGAACACAGAGCAGTTTCTCAGAAAGCGTCTTTCCAGTTTTGAACGGAAGATATTTCCTTTTTCACCATAGCCCTCTATGGGCTTCCAAATATCCCTTTGCCAATTCCACAAGAACAGCCTTAGCGAAAGGCTTCTTGAAGGGAAAGATGTAACTCTGTGAGATGAATTAACAGAACACAGAGCAGTTTCTCAGAAAGCTTCTTTCCAGTTTTGAAAGGAAGATATTTCCCTTGTCACCATAGCCCTCTATGGGCTTCCAAATATCCCTTTGCCAATTCCACAAGAACAGCCTTAGCGAAAGGCTTCTTGAAGGGAAAGATGTAACTGTGTGAGATGAATTAACAGAACACAGAGCAGTTTCTCAGAAAGCTTCTTTCCAGTTTTGAACGGAAGATATTTCCTTTTTCACCATAGCCCTCTTTTGGCTTCCAAATATCCCTTTGCCAATTCCACAAGAACGGACTTAGCGAAAGGCTTCTTGAAGGGAAAGATGTAAATGTGTGAGATGAATTAACAGAACACAGAGCAGTTTCTCAGAAAGCTTCTTTTCCAGTTTTGAACGGAAGATATTTCCTTTTTCACCGTAGCCCTCTATGGGCTTCCAAATATCCCTTTCCTTATTCCACAAGAACAGCCTTAGCGAAAGGCTTCTTGAAGGGAAAGATGTAACTCTGTGAGATGAATTAACAGAACACAGAGCAGTTTCTAAGAAAGTTTCTTTCCTGTTTTGAACGGAAGATATTTCCTTTTTCACCATAGCCCTCTATGGGCTTCCAAATATCCCTTTGCCAATTCCACAAGAACGGCCTTAGCGAAAGGAATCTTGAAGGGAAAGATGTAACTCTGTGAGATGAATTAACAGAACACAGAACAGTTCCTCAGAAAGGTTCTTTCCAGTTTTGAACGGAAGATATTTCCTTTTTCACCATAGCCCTCTACGGGCTTTCAAATATCCCATTGCCAATTCCACAAGAACAGCCTTAGCGAAAGGCTTCTTGAAGGGAAAGATGTAACTCTGTGAGATGAATTAACAGAACACAGAGCAGTTTCTCAGAAAGCTTCTTTCCAGTTTTGAACGGAAGATATTTCCTTTTTCACCGTAGCCCTCTATGGGCTTCCAAATATCCCTCTGCGAATTCCACAAGAACAGCCTTAGCGAAAGGCTTCGGGAAGGGAAAGATGTAACTGTGTGAGATGAATTAACAGAACACAGAGCAGTTTCTCAGAAAGCTTCTTTCCAGTTTTGAACGGAAGATATTTCCTTTTTCACCATAGCCCTCTATGGGCTTCCAAATATCCCTTTGCCAATTCCACAAGAACAGCCTTAGCGAAAGGCTTTTGAAGGGAAAGATGTAACTCGGTGAGATGAATTAACAGAACACAGAGCAGTTTCTCAGAAAGCTTCTTTCCAGTTTTGAACGGAAGATATTTCCTTTTTCACTGTAGCCCTCTATGGGCTTCCAAATATCCCTTTGCCAATTCCAAAAGAACAGCCTTAGCGAAAGGCTTCTTGAAGGGAAAGATGTAACTCAGTGAGATGAATTAACAGAACATAGAGCAGTTTCTCAGAAAGCTTCTTTCCAGTTTTGAACGGAAGATAATTCCTTTTTCACCATAGCCCTCTATGGGCTTCCAAATATTCCTTTGCCAATTCCACAAGAACAGCCTTAGTGAAAGGCTTCTTGAAGGGAAAGATGTAACTCTGTGAGATGAATTAACAGAACACAGAGCAGTTTCTCAGAAAGCTTCTTTCCAGTTTTGAACGGAAGATATTTCCTTTTTCACCATAGCCCTCTGAGGGCTTCCAAATATCCCTTTGCCAATTCCACAAGAACAGCCTTAGCGAAAGGCTTCTTGAAGGGAAAGATGTAACTGTGTGAGATGAATTAACAGAACACAGAGCAGTTTCTCAGAAAGCTTCTTTCCAGTTTTGAACGGAAGATATTTCCTTTTTCACCAGAGCCCTCTATGGGCTTCCAAATATCCCTTTGCCAATTCCACAAGAACAGACTTAGCGAAAGACTTCTTGAAGGGAAAGATGTAACTCTGTGAAATGAATTAACAGAACACAGAGTAGTTTCTCAAAAGGATTCTTTCCAGTTTTGAACGGAAGATATTTCCTTTTTCACCATAGCCCTCTAAGGGCTTCCAAATATCCCTTTGCCAATTCCACAAGAACAGCCTTAGCGAAAGGCTTCTTGAAGGGAAAGATGTAACTCTGTGAGATGAATTAACAGAATACAGAACAGTTCCTCAGAAAGGTTCCTTCCAGTTTTGAACGGAAGATATTTCCTTTTTCACCATAGCCCTCTATGGGCTTCCAAATATCCCTCTGCGAATTCCACAAGAACAGCCTTAGCGAAAGGCTTCGGGAAGGGAAAGATGTAACTGTGTGAGATGAATTAACAGAACACAGAGCAGTTTCTCAGAAAGCTTCTTTCCAGTTTTGAACGGAAGATATTTCCTTTTTCACCATAGCCCTCTATGGGCTTCCAAATATCCCTTTGCCAATTCCACAAGAACAGCCTTAGCGAAAGGCTTTTGAAGGGAAAGATGTAACTCGGTGAGATGAATTAACAGAACACAGAGCAGTTTCTCAGAAAGCTTCTTTCCAGTTTTGAACGGAAGATATTTCCTTTTTCACTGTAGCCCTCTATGGGCTTCCAAATATCCCTTTGCCAATTCCAAAAGAACAGCCTTAGCGAAAGGCTTCTTGAAGGGAAAGATGTAACTCAGTGAGATGAATTAACAGAACATAGAGCAGTTTCTCAGAAAGCTTCTTTCCAGTTTTGAACGGAAGATAATTCCTTTTTCACCATAGCCCTCTATGGGCTTCCAAATATTCCTTTGCCAATTCCACAAGAACAGCCTTAGTGAAAGGCTTCTTGAAGGGAAAGATGTAACTCTGTGAGATGAATTAACAGAACACAGAGCAGTTTCTCAGAAAGCTTCTTTCCAGTTTTGAACGGAAGATATTTCCTTTTTCACCATAGCCCTCTGAGGGCTTCCAAATATCCCTTTGCCAATTCCACAAGAACAGCCTTAGCGAAAGGCTTCTTGAAGGGAAAGATGTAACTGTGTGAGATGAATTAACAGAACACAGAGCAGTTTCTCAGAAAGCTTCTTTCCAGTTTTGAACGGAAGATATTTCCTTTTTCACCAGAGCCCTCTATGGGCTTCCAAATATCCCTTTGCCAATTCCACAAGAACAGACTTAGCGAAAGACTTCTTGAAGGGAAAGATGTAACTCTGTGAAATGAATTAACAGAACACAGAGTAGTTTCTCAAAAGGATTCTTTCCAGTTTTGAACGGAAGATATTTCCTTTTTCACCATAGCCCTCTAAGGGCTTCCAAATATCCCTTTGCCAATTCCACAAGAACAGCCTTAGCGAAAGGCTTCTTGAAGGGAAAGATGTAACTCTGTGAGATGAATTAACAGAATACAGAACAGTTCCTCAGAAAGGTTCCTTCCAGTTTTGAACGGAAGATATTTCCTTTTTCATCATAGCCCTCTATGGGCTTCCAAATATCCCTTTGCCAATTCCACAAGAACAGCCTTAGCGAAAGGCTTCTTGAAGGGAAAGATGTAACTCTGTGAGATGAATTAACAGAACACAGAGCAGTTTCTCAGAAAACTTCTTTCCAGTTTTGAACGGAAGATATTTCCTTTTTCACCATAGCCCTCTATGGGCTTCCAAATATCCCTTTGCCAATTCCACAAGAACGGCCTTAGCGAAAGGCTTCTTGAAGGGAAAGATGTAAATGTGTGAGATGAATTAACAGAACACAGAGCAGTTTCTCAGAAAGCTTCTTTTCCAGTTTTGAACGGAAGATATTTCCTTTTTCACCGTAGCCCTCTATGGGCTTCCAAATATCCCTTTCCCAATTCCACAAGAACAGCCTTAGCGAAAGGCTTCTTGAAGGGAAAGATGTAACTCTGTGAGTTGAATTAACAGAATACAGAACAGTTCCTCAGAAAGGTTCCTTCCAGTTTTGAACGGAAGATATTTCCTTTTTCACCATAGCCCTCTATGGGCTACCAAATATCCCTTTGCCAATTCCACAAGAACAGCCTTAGCGAAAGGCTTCTTGAAGGGAAAGATGTAACTCTGTGAGATGAATTAACAGAACACAGAGCAGTTTCTCAGAAAGCTTCTTTTCAGTTTTGAAAGGAAGATATTTCCTTTTTCACCATAGCCCTCTATGGGCTTCCAAATATCCCTTTGCCAATTCCACAAGAACGGCCTTAGCGAAAGGCTTCTTGAAGGCAAAGATGTAAATGTGTGAGATGAATTAACAGAACACAGAGCAGTTTCTCAGAAAGCTTCTTTTCCAGTTTTGAACGGAAGATATTTCCTTTTTCACCGTAGCCCTCTATGGGCTTCCAAATATCCCTTTCCCAATTCCACAAGAACAGCCTTAGCGAAAGGCTTCTTGAAGGGAAAGATGTAACTCTGTGGGATGAATTAACAGAACACAGAGTTGTTTCTCAGAAAGGTTCTTTCCAGTTATGAACGGAAGATATTTCCTTTTTCACCATAGCCCTCTATGGGCTTCCAAATATCCCTTTGCCAATTCCACAAGAACAGCCTTAGCGAAGGCTTCTTGAAGGGAAAGATGTAACTCTGTGAGATGAATTAAAAGAACACAGAGCAGTTTCTCAGAAAGCTTCTTTCCAGTTTTGAACGGAAGATATTTCCTTTTTCACCGTAGCCCTCTAAGGGCTTCCAAATATCCCTTTGCCAATTCCACAAAACAGCCTTAGCGAAAGGCTTCTTGAAGGGAAAGATGTAACTCTGTGAGATGAATTAACAGAACACAGAGCAGTTTCTCAGAAAGCTTCTTTCCAGTTTTGAACGGAAGATATTTCCTTTTTCACCATAGCCCTCTAAGGGCTTCCAAATATCCCTTTGCCAATTCCACAAGAACAGCCTTAGCGAAAGGCTTCTTGAAGGGAAAGATGTAACTCTGTGAGATGAATTAACAGAACACAGAGCAGTTTCTAAGAAAGTTTCTTTCCTGTTTTGAACGGAAGATATTTCCTTTTTCACCATAGCCCTCTATGGGCTTCCAAATATCCCTTTGCCAATTCCACAAGAACGGCCTTAGCGAAAGGCTTCTTGAAGGGAAAGATGTAACTCTGTGAGATGAATTAACAGAACACAGAGCAGCTTCTCAGAAAGCTTCTTTCCAGTTTTGAACGGAAGATATTTCCTTTTTCTCCATAGCCCTCTATGGGCTTCCAAATATCCCTTTGCCAATTCCACAAGAACAGCCTTAGCGAAAGGCTTCTTGAAGGGAAAGATGTAACTCTGTGAGATGAATTAACAGAACACAGAGCAGTTTCTCAGAAAGCTTCTTTCCAGTTTTGAACGGAAGATATTTCCTTTTTCACCATAGCCCTCTATGGGGTTGCAAATATCCCTTTGCCAATTCCACAAGAACAGCCTTAGCGAAAGGCTTCTTGAAGGGAAAGATGTAACTCTGTGAGATGAATTAACAGAACACAGAGCAGTTTCTCAGAAAGCTTCTTTCCAGTTTTGAACGGAAGATATTTCCTTTTTCACCATAGCCCTCTATGGGCTTCCAAATACCCCTTTGACAATTCCACAAGAACGGCCTTAGCGAAAGGCTTCTTGAAGGGAAAGATGTAACTCTGTGATATGAACTAACAGAACACAGAACAGTTTGTCAGAAAGCTTCTTTCCAGTTTTGAACGGAAGATATTCCTTTTTCACCATAGCCCTCTATGGGCTTCCAAATATCCCTTTCCCAATTCCACAAGAACAGCCTTAGAGAAAGGCTTCTTGAAGGGAAAGATGAAACTGTGTGAGATGAATTAACAGAACACAGAGCTGTTTCTCAGAAAGCTTCTTTCCAGTTTTGAACGGAAGATATTTCCTTTTTCACCGTAGCCCTCTAGGGGTTCCAAATATCCCTCTGCGAATTCCACAAGAACAGCCTTAGCGAAAGGCTTCTTGAAGGGAAAGTTGTAACTGTGTGAGATGAATTAACAGAACACAGAGCAGTTTCTCAGAAAGCTTCTTTCCAGTATTGAACGGAAGATATTTAATTTTTAACCATAGCCCTCTATGGGCTTCCAAATATCCCTTTGCCAATTCCACAAGAACAGCCTTAGCGAAAGGGTTTTGAAGGGCAAGATGTAACTCTGTGAGATGAATTAACAGAACACAGAGCAGTTTCTAAGAAAGTTTCTTTACTGTTTTGAACGGAAGATATTTCCTTTTTCACCATAGCCCTCTATGGGCTTCCAAATATCCCTTTGCCAATTCCACAAGAACGGCCTTAGCGAAAGGAATCTTGAAGGGAAAGATGTAACTCTGTGAGACGAATTAACAGAACACAGAACAGTTCCTCAGAAAGGTTCTTTCCAGTTTGGAACGGAAGATATTTCCTTTTTCACCATAGCCCTCTATGGGCTTCCAAATATCAGTTTTCCAATTCCACAAGAACAGCCTTAGCGAAAGGCTTCCTGAAGGGAAAGATGTAACTCTGTGAGATGAATTAACAGAACACAGAGCAGTTTCTCAGAATGCTTCTTTCCAGTTTTGAACGGAAGATATTTCCTTTTTCACCATAGACCTCTATGGGCTTCCAAATATCCCTTTGCCAATTCCACAAGAACAGCCTTAGCGAAAGGCTTCTTGAAGGGAAAGATGTAACTCTGTGAAATGAATTAACAGAACACAGAGCAGTTTCTCAGAAAGCTTCTTTCCAGTTTTGAACGGAAGATATTTCCTTTTTCATCGTAGCCCTCTATGGGCTTCCAAATATCCCTCTGCGAATTCCACAAGAACAGCCTTAGCGAAAGGCTTCGGGAAGGGAAAGATGTAACTGTGTGAGATGAATTAACAGAACACAGAGCAGTTTCTCAGAAAGCTTCTTTCCAGTTTTGAACGGAAGATATTTCCTTTTTCACCATAGCCCTCTATGGGCTTCCAAATATCCCTTTGCCAATTCCACAAGAACAGCCTTAGCGAAAGGCTTTTGAAGGGAAAGATGTAACTCGGTGACATGAATTAACAGAACACAGAGCAGTTTCTCAGAAAGCTTCTTTCCAGTTTTGAACGGAAGATATTTCCTTTTTCACTGTAGCCCTCTATGGGCTTCCAAATATCCCTTTGCCAATTCCAAAAGAACAGCCTTAGCGAAAGGCTTCTTGAAGGGAAAGATGTAACTCAGTGAGATGAATTAACAGAACATAGAGCAGTTTCTCAGAAAGCTTCTTTCCAGTTTTGAACGGAAGATGATTCCTTTTTCACCATAGCCCTCTATGGGCTTCCAAATATCCCTTTGCCAATTCCACAAGAACAGCCTTAGTGAAAGGCTTCTTGAAGGGAAAGATGTAACTCTGTGAGATGAATTAACAGAACACAGAGCAGTTTCTAAGAAAGTTTCTTTACTGTTTTGAACGGAAGATATTTCCTTTTTCACCATAGCCCTCTATGGGCTTCCAAATATCCCTTTGCCAATTCCACAAGAACGGCCTTAGCGAAAGGAATCTTGAAGGGAAAGATGTAACTCTGTGAGACGAATTAACAGAACACAGAACAGTTCCTCAGAAAGGTTCTTTCCAGTTTGGAACGGAAGATATTTCCTTTTTCACCATAGCCCTCTATGGGCTTCCAAATATCAGTTTTCCAATTCCACAAGAACAGCCTTAGCGAAAGGCTTCCTGAAGGGAAAGATGTAACTCTGTGAGATGAATTAACAGAACACAGAGCAGTTTCTCAGAATGCTTCTTTCCAGTTTTGAACGGAAGATATTTCCTTTTTCACCATAGACCTCTATGGGCTTCCAAATATCCCTTTGCCAATTCCACAAGAACAGCCTTAGCGAAAGGCTTCTTGAAGGGAAAGATGTAACTCTGTGAAATGAATTAACAGAACACAGAGCAGTTTCTCAGAAAGCTTCTTTCCAGTTTTGAACGGAAGATATTTCCTTTTTCATCGTAGCCCTCTATGGGCTTCCAAATATCCCTCTGCGAATTCCACAAGAACAGCCTTAGCGAAAGGCTTCGGGAAGGGAAAGATGTAACTGTGTGAGATGAATTAACAGAACACAGAGCAGTTTCGCAGAAAGCTTCTTTCCAGTTTTGAACGGAAGATATTTCCTTTTTCACCATAGCCCTCTATGGGCTTCCAAATATCCCTTTGCCAATTCCACAAGAACAGCCTTAGCGAAAGGCTTTTGAAGGGAAAGATGTAACTCGGTGACATGAATTAACAGAACACAGAGCAGTTTCTCAGAAAGCTTCTTTCCAGTTTTGAACGGAAGATATTTCCTTTTTCACTGTAGCCCTCTATGGGCTTCCAAATATCCCTTTGCCAATTCCAAAAGAACAGCCTTAGCGAAAGGCTTCTTGAAGGGAAAGATGTAACTCAGTGAGATGAATTAACAGAACATAGAGCAGTTTCTCAGAAAGCTTCTTTCCAGTTTTGAACGGAAGATAATTCCTTTTTCACCATAGCCCTCTATGGGCTTCCAAATATCCCTTTGCCAATTCCACAAGAACAGCCTTAGTGAAAGGCTTCTTGAAGGGAAAGATGTAACTCTGTGAGATGAATTAACAGAACACAGAGCAGTTTCTCAGAAAGCTTCTTTCCAGTTTTGAACGGAAGATATTTCCTTTTTCACCATAGCCCTCTGAGGGCTTCCAAATATCCCTTTGCCAATTCCACAAGAACAGCCTTAGCGAAAGGCTTCTTGAAGGGAAAGATGTAACTGTGTGAGATGAATTAACAGAACACAGAGCAGTTTCTCAGAAAGCTTCTTTCCAGTTTTGAACGGAAGATATTTCCTTTTTCACCAGAGCCCTCTATGGGCTTCCAAATATCCCTTTGCCAATTCCACAAGAACAGCCTTAGCGAAAGGCTTCTTGAAGGGAAAGATGTAACTCTGTGAGATGAATTAACAGAACACAGAGCAGTTTCTAAGAAAGTTTCTTTCCTGTTTTGAACGGAAGATATTTCCTTTTTCACCATAGCCCTCTATGGGCTTCCAAATATCCCTTTGCCAATTCCACAAGAACAGCCTTAGCGAAAGGCTTCTTGAAGGGAAAGATGTAACTCTGTGAGATGAATTAACAGAACACAGAGCAGTTTCTAAGAAAGTTTCTTTCCTGTTTTGAACGGAAGATATTTCCTTTTTCACCATAGCCCTCTATGGGCTTCCAAATATCCCTTTGCCAATTCCACAAGAACAGCCTTAGCGAAAGGCTTTTGAAGGGAAAGATGTAACTCGGTGAGATGAATTACCAGAACACAGAGCAGTTTCTCAGAAAGCTTCTTTCCAGTTTTGAACGGAAGATATTTCCTTTTTCACTGTAGCCCTCTATGGGCTTCCAAATATCCCTTTGCCAATTCCAAAAGAACAGCCTTAGCGAAAGGCTTCTTGAAGGGAAAGATGTAACTCAGTGAGATGAATTAACAGAACATAGAGCAGTTTCTCAGAAAGCTTCTTTCCAGTTTTGAACGGAAGATAATTCCTTTTTCACCATAGCCCTCTATGGGCTTCCAAATATCCCTTTGCCAATTCCACAAGAACAGCCTTAGTGAAAGGCTTCTTGAAGGGAAAGATGTAACTCTGTGAGATGAATTAACAGAACACAGAGCAGTTTCTCAGAAAGCTTCTTTCCAGTTTTGAACGGAAGATATTTCCTTTTTCACCATAGCCCTCTGAGGGCTTCCAAATATCCCTTTGCCAATTCCACAAGAACAGCCTTAGCGAAAGGCTTCTTGAAGGGAAAGATGTAACTGTGTGAGATGAATTAACAGAACACAGAGCAGTTTCTCAGAAAGCTTCTTTCCAGTTTTGAACGGAAGATATTTCCTTTTTCACCAGAGCCCTCTATGGGCTTCCAAATATCCCTTTGCCATTTCCACAAGAACAGCCTTAGCGAAAGGCTTCTTGAAGGGAAAGATGTAACTCTGTGAGATGAATTAAGAGAACACAGAGCAGTTTCTAAGAAAGTTTCTTTCCTGTTTTGAACGGAAGATATTTCCTTTTTCACCATAGCCCTCTATGGGCTTCCAAATATCCCTTTGCCAATTCCACAAGAACAGCCTTAGCGAAAGGCTTCTTGAAGGGAAAGATGTAACTCTGTGAAATGAATTAACAGAACACAGAGCAGTTTCTCAAAAAGATTCTTTCCAGTTTTGAACGGAAGATATTTCCTTTTTCACCATAGCCCTCTAAGGGCTTCCAAATATCCCTTTGCCAATTCCACAAAAACAGCCTTAGCGAAAGGCTTCTTGAAGGGAAAGATGTAACTCTGTGAGATGAATTAACAGAATACAGAACAGTTCCTCAGAAATGTTCCTTCCAGTTTTGAACGGAAGATATTTCCTTTTTCACCATAGCCCTCTATGGGCTTCCAAATATCCCTTTGCCAATTCCACAAGAACAGCCTTAGCGAAAGGCTTCTTGAAGGGAAAGATGTAACTCTGTGAGATGAATTAACAGAACACAGAGCAGTTTCTCAGAAAGCTTCTTTCCAGTTTTGAACGGAAGATATTTCCTTTTTCACCATAGCCCTCTATGGGCTTCCAAATATCCCTTTGCCAATTCCACAAGAACAGCCTTAGCGAAAGGCTTCTTGAAGGGAAAGATGTAACTCTGTGAGATGAATTAACAGAACACAGAGCAGTTTCTCAGAAAGCTTCTTTCCAGTTTTGAACGGAAGATATTTCCTTTTTCACCATAGCCCTCTATGGGCTTCCAAATATCCCTTTGCCAATTCCACAAGAACGGCCTTAGCGAAAGGCTTCTTGAAGGGAAAGATGTAAATGTGTGAGATGAATTAACAGAACACAGAGCAGTTTCTCAGAAAGCTTCTTTTCCAGTTTTGAACGGAAGATATTTCCTTTTTCACCGTAGCCCTCTATGGGCTTCCAAATATCCCTTTCCCAATTCCACAAGAACAGCCTTAGCGAAAGGCTTCTTGAAGGGAAAGATGTAACTCTGTGGGATGAATTAACAGAACACAGAGTAGTTTCTCAGAAAGCTTCTTTCCAGTTATGAACGAAAGATATTTCCTTTTTCACCATAGCCCTCTATGGGCTTCCAAATATCCCTTTGCCAATTCCATAAGAACAGCCTTAGCGAAAGGCTTCTTGAAGGGAAAGATGTAACTCTGTGAGATGAATTAACAGAACACAGAGCAGTTTCTCAGAAAGCGTCTTTCCAGTTTTGAACGGAAGATATTTCCTTTTTCACCATAGCCCTCTATGGGCTTCCAAATATCCCTTTGCCAATTCCACAAGAACAGCCTTAGCGAAAGGCTTCTTGAAGGGAAAGATGTAACTGTGTGAGATGAATTAACAGAACACAGAGCAGTTTCTCAGAAAGATTCTTTCCAGTTTTGAACGGAAGATATTTCCTTTTTCACCATAGCCCTCTATGGGCTTCCAAATATCCCTTTGCCAATTCCACAAGAACGGAATTAGCGAAAGGCTTCTTGAAGGGAAAGATGTAACTCTGTGAGATGAATTAACAGAACACAGAGCAGTTTCTCAGAATGCTTCTTTCCAGTTTTGAACGGAAGATATTTCCTTTTTCACCATAGCCCTCTATGGGCTTCCAAATATCCCTTTACCAATTCCACAAGAACAGCCTTAGCGAAAGGCTTCTTGAAGGGAAAGATGTAACTCTGTGAGAAGAATTAACAGAATACAGAGTAGTTTCTCAGAAAGCTTCTTTCCAGTTTTGAACGGAAGATATTTCCTTTTTCACCATAGCCCTCTATGGGCTTCCAAATATCCCTTTGCCAATTCCACAAGAACGGCCTTAGCGAAAGGCTTCTTGAAGGGAAAGATGTAACTCTGTGAGATGAATTAACAGAACACAGAGCAGTTTCTCAGAAAGCTTCTTTCCAGTTTTGAACGGAAGATATTTCCTTTTTCACCATAGCCCTCTATGGGCTTCTAAATATCCCTTTGCCAATTCCACAAGAACAGCCTTAGCGAAAGGCTTCTTGAAGGGAAAGATGTAACTCTGTGAGATGAATTAACAGAACACAGAGCAGTTTCTCAGAAAGCTTCTTTCCAGTTTTGAACGGAAGATATTTCCTTTTTCACCATAGCCCTCTATAGGCTTCCAAATATCCCTCTGCCAATTCCACAAGAACAGCCTTAGCGAAAGGCTTCTTGAAGGGAAAGATGTAACTGTGTGAGATGAATTAACAGAACACAGAGCAGTTTCTCAGAAAGCTTCTTTCCAGTTTTGAACGGAAGATATTTCCTTTTTCACCATAGCCCTCTCTGGGCTTCCAAATATCCCTTTGCCAATTCCACAAGAACAGCCTTAGCGAAAGGCTTCTTGAAGGGAAAGATGTAACTCTGTGAGATGAACTAACAGAACACAGAACAGTTCCTCAGAAAGGTTCTTTCCAGTTTTGAACGGAAGATATTTCCTTTTTTACCAATGCCCTCTATGGGCTTCCAAATATCCCTTTGCCAATTCCACCAGAACGGCCTTAGCGAGAGGATTCTTGAAGGGAAAGATGTAACTCTGTGAGACGAATTAACAGAACACAGAACAGTTCCTCAGAAAGGTTCTTTCCAGTTTTGAACGGAAGATATTTCCTTTTTCACCAATGCCCTCTATGGGCTTCCAAATATCCCTTTGCCAATTCCACAAGAACAGCCTTAGAGAAAGGCTTCTTGAATGGAAAGATGTAACTCTGTGAGATGAATTACCAGAACACAGAGCAGTTTCTCAGAAAGCTTCTTTCCAGTTTTGAACGGAAGATATTTCCTTTTTCACCATAGCCCTCTATGGGCTTCCAAATATCCCTTTGCCAATTCCACAAGAACAGCCTTAGCGAAAGGCTTCTTGAAGGGAAAGATGTAACTGTGTGAGATGAATTAACAGAACACAGAGCAGTTTCTCAGAAAGCTTCTTTCCAGTTTTGAACGGAAGATATTTCCTTTTTCACCATAGCCCTCTATGGTCTTCCAAATATCAATTTGCAAATTCCACAAGCACAGCCTTAGCGAAAGGCTTCTTTAAGGGAAAGATGTAACTCTGTGAGATGAATTAACAGAACACAGAGCAGTTTCTCAGAAAGCTTCTTTCCAGTTTTGAACGGAAGATATTTCCTTTTTCACCGTAGCCCTCTATGGGCTTCCAAATATCCCTTTGCCAATTCCACAAGAACAGCCTTAGCGAAAGGCTTCTTGAAGGGAAAGATGGAACTCTGTGAGATGAATTAACAGAACACAGAGCAGTTTCTCAGAAAGCTTCTTTCCAGTTTTGAACGGAAGATATTTCCTTTTTCACCGTAGCCCTCTATGGGCTTCCAAGTATCCCTTTGCCAATTCCACAAGAACAGCCTTAGCGAAAGGCTTCTTGAAGGGAAAGACGTAACTCTGTGAGATGAATTAACAGAACACAGAGCAGTTTCTCAGAAAGCTTCTTTCCAGTTTTGAACGGAAGATATTTCCTTTTTCACCATAGCCCTCTATGGGCTTCCAAATATCCCTTTGCCAATTCCACAAGAACAGCCTTAGCGAAAGGCTTCTTAAAGGGAAAGATGTAACTCTGTGAGATGAATTAACAGAACACAGAGCAGTTTCTCAGAAAGCTTCTTTCCAGTTTTGAACGGAAGATATTTCCTTTTTCACCATAGCCCTCTATGGGCTTCCACAAATCACTTTGCCAATTCCACAAGAACAGCCTTAGCGAAAGTCTTCTTGAAGGGAAAGATGTAACTCTGTGAGATGAATTAACAGAACACAGAGCAGTTTCTCAGAAAGCTTGTTTCTAGTTTTGAACGGAAGATATTTCCTTTTTCACCATAGCCCTCTATGGGCTTCCAAATATCCCTTTGCCAATTCCACAAGAACAGTCTTAGCGAAACGCTTCTTGAAGGGAAAGATGTAACTCTGTGAGATGAATTAACAGAACACAGAGCAGTTTCTCAGAAAGCTTCTTTCCAGTTTTGAACGGAAGATATTTCCTTTTTCACCATAGCCCTCTATGGGCTTCCAAATATCCCTTTGCCAATTCCGCAAGAACAGCTTAAGCGAAAGGCTTCTTGAAGGGAAAGATGTAACTCTGTGAGATGAATTAACAGAACACATAGCAGTTTCTCAGAAAGCTTCCTTCCAGTTTTGAACGGAAGATATTATCTTTTTCACCATAGCCCTCTATGGGCTTCCAAATATCCCTTTTCCAATTCCACAAGAACAGCCTTAGCGAAAGGCTCCTTGAAGGGAAAGACGTAAATCTGTGAGATGAATTAACAGAACACAGAGCAGTTTCTCAGAAAGCTTCTTTCCAGTTTTGAACGGAAGATATTTCCTTTTTCACCGTAGCCCTCTATGGGCTTCCAAATATCCCTTTGCCAATTCCACAAGAACAGCCTTAGCGAAAGGCTTCTTGAAGGGAAAAATGTAACTCTGTGAGATGAATTAACAGAACACAGAGCAGTTTCTCAGAAAGCTTCTTTCCAGTTTTGAACGGAAGATATTTCCTTTTTCACCGTAGCCCTCTATGGGTTTCCAAATATCCCTTTGCCAATTCCACAAGAACAGTCTTAGCGAAAGGCTTCTTGAAGGGAAAGATGTAACTCTGTGAGATGAATTAACAGAACACAGAGCAGTTTCTCGGAAAGCTTCTTTCCTCTTTTGAACGGAAGATATTTCCTTTTTCACCATAGCCCTCTATGGGCTTCCAAATATCCCTTTGCCAATTCCACAAGAACGGCCTTAGCGAAAGGAATCTTGAAGGGAAAGATGTAACTCTGTGAGATGAATTAACAGAACACAGAACAGTTCCTCAGAAAGGTTCTTTCCAGTTTTGAACGGAAGATATTTCCTTTTTCACCATAGCCCTCTATGGGCTTCCAAATATCCCTTTGCCAATTCCACAAGAACAGCCTTAGCGAAAGGCTTCTTGAAGGGAAAGATGTAACTCTGTGGAATGAATTAACAGAACACAGAGCAGTTTCTCAGAAAGCGTCTTTCCAGTTTTGAACGGAAGATATTTCCTTTTTCACCATAGCCCTCAATAGGCTTCCAAATATCCCTTTGCCAATTCCACAAGAACAGCCTTAGCGAAAGGCTTCTTGAAGGGAAAGATGTAACTCTGTGAGATGAATTAACAGAACACAGAGCAGTTTCTCAGAAAGCTTCTTTCCAGTTTTGAACGGAAGATATTTCCTTTTTCACCATAGCCCTCTATGGGCTTCCAAATATCCCTTTGCCAATTCCACAAGAACAGCCTTAGCGAAAGGCTTCTTGAAGGGAAAGATGTAAATGTGTGAGATGAATTAACAGAACACACATCAGTTTCTCAGAAAGCTTCTTTTCCAGTTTTGAACGGAAGATATTTCCTTTTTCACCGTAACCCTCTATGGGCTTCCAAATATCCCTTTCCTAATTCCACAAGAACAGCCTTAGCGAAAGGCTTCTTGAAGGGAAAGATGTAACTCTGTGAGATGAATTAACAGAACACAGAGCAGTTTCTAAGAAAGTTTCTTTACTGTTTTGAACGGAAGATATTTCCTTTTTCACCATAGCCCTCTATGGGCTTCCAAATATCCCTTTGCCAATTCCACAAGAACGGCCTTAGCGAAAGGAATCTTGAAGGGAAAGATGTAACTCTGTGAGACGAATTAACAGAACACAGAACAGTTCCTCAGAAAGGTTCTTTCCAGTTTGGAACGGAAGATATTTCCTTTTTCACCGTAGCCCTCTATGGGCTTCCAAATATCAGTTTTCCAATTCCACAAGAACAGCCTTAGCGAAAGGCTTCCTGAAGGGAAAGATGTAACTCTGTGAGATGAATTAACAGAACACAGAGCAGTTTCTCAGAATGCTTCTTTCCAGTTTTGAACGGAAGATATTTCCTTTTTCACCATAGACCTCTACGGGCTTCCAAATATCCCTTTGCCAATTCCACAAGAACAGCCTTAGCGAAAGGCTTCTTGAAGGGAAAGATGTAACTCTGTGAAATGAATTAACAGAACACAGAGCAGTTTCTCAGAAAGCTTCTTTCCAGTTTTGAACGGAAGATATTTCCTTTTTCATCGTAGCCCTCTATGGGCTTCCAAATATCCCTCTGCGAATTCCACAAGAACAGCCTTAGCGAAAGGCTTCGGGAAGGGAAAGATGTAACTGTGTGAGATGAATTAACAGAACACAGAGCAGTTTCTCAGAAAGCTTCTTTCCAGTTTTGAACGGAAGATATTTCCTTTTTCACCATAGCCCTCTATGGGCTTCCAAATATCCCTTTGCCAATTCCACAAGAACAGCCTTAGCGAAAGGCTTTTGAAGGGAAAGATGTAACTCGGTGACATGAATTAACAGAACACAGAGCAGTTTCTCAGAAAGCTTCTTTCCAGTTTTGAACGGAAGATATTTCCTTTTTCACTGTAGCCCTCTATGGGCTTCCAAATATCCCTTTGCCAATTCCAAAAGAACAGCCTTAGCGAAAGGCTTCTTGAAGGGAAAGATGTAACTCAGTGAGATGAATTAACAGAACATAGAGCAGTTTCTCAGAAAGCTTCTTTCCAGTTTTGAACGGAAGATAATTCCTTTTTCACCATAGCCCTCTATGGGCTTCCAAATATCCCTTTGCCAATTCCACAAGAACAGCCTTAGTGAAAGGCTTCTTGAAGGGAAAGATGTAACTCTGTGAGATGAATTAACAGAACACAGAGCAGTTTCTAAGAAAGTTTCTTTACTGTTTTGAACGGAAGATATTTCCTTTTTCACCATAGCCCTCTATGGGCTTCCAAATATCCCTTTGCCAATTCCACAAGAACGGCCTTAGCGAAAGGAATCTTGAAGGGAAAGATGTAACTCTGTGAGACGAATTAACAGAACACAGAACAGTTCCTCAGAAAGGTTCTTTCCAGTTTGGAACGGAAGATATTTCCTTTTTCACCATAGCCCTCTATGGGCTTCCAAATATCAGTTTTCCAATTCCACAAGAACAGCCTTAGCGAAAGGCTTCCTGAAGGGAAAGATGTAACTCTGTGAGATGAATTAACAGAACACAGAGCAGTTTCTCAGAATGCTTCTTTCCAGTTTTGAACGGAAGATATTTCCTTTTTCACCATAGACCTCTATGGGCTTCCAAATATCCCTTTGCCAATTCCACAAGAACAGCCTTAGCGAAAGGCTTCTTGAAGGGAAAGATGTAACTCTGTGAAATGAATTAACAGAACACAGAGCAGTTTCTCAGAAAGCTTCTTTCCAGTTTTGAACGGAAGATATTTCCTTTTTCATCGTAGCCCTCTATGGGCTTCCAAATATCCCTCTGCGAATTCCACAAGAACAGCCTTAGCGAAAGGCTTCGGGAAGGGAAAGATGTAACTGTGTGAGATGAATTAACAGAACACAGAGCAGTTTCTCAGAAAGCTTCTTTCCAGTTTTGAACGGAAGATATTTCCTTTTTCACCATAGCCCTCTATGGGCTTCCAAATATCCCTTTGCCAATTCCACAAGAACAGCCTTAGCGAAAGGCTTTTGAAGGGAAAGATGTAACTCGGTGACATGAATTAACAGAACACAGAGCAGTTTCTCAGAAAGCTTCTTTCCAGTTTTGAACGGAAGATATTTCCTTTTTCACTGTAGCCCTCTATGGGCTTCCAAATATCCCTTTGCCAATTCCAAAAGAACAGCCTTAGCGAAAGGCTTCTTGAAGGGAAAGATGTAACTCAGTGAGATGAATTAACAGAACATAGAGCAGTTTCTCAGAAAGCTTCTTTCCAGTTTTGAACGGAAGATAATTCCTTTTTCACCATAGCCCTCTATGGGCTTCCAAATATCCCTTTGCCAATTCCACAAGAACAGCCTTAGTGAAAGGCTTCTTGAAGGGAAAGATGTAACTCTGTGAGATGAATTAACAGAACACAGAGCAGTTTCTCAGAAAGCTTCTTTCCAGTTTTGAACGGAAGATATTTCCTTTTTCACCATAGCCCTCTGAGGGCTTCCAAATATCCCTTTGCCAATTCCACAAGAACAGCCTTAGCGAAAGGCTTCTTGAAGGGAAAGATGTAACTGTGTGAGATGAATTAACAGAACACAGAGCAGTTTCTCAGAAAGCTTCTTTCCAGTTTTGAACGGAAGATATTTCCTTTTTCACCATAGCCCTCTATGGGCTTCCAAATATCCCTTTGCCAATTCCACAAGAACAGCCTTAGCGAAAGGCTTCTTGAAGGGAAAGATGTAACTCTGTGAGATGAATTAACAGAACACAGAGCAGTTTCTAAGAAAGTTTCTTTCCTGTTTTGAACGGAAGATATTTCCTTTTTCACCATAGCCCTCTATGGGCTACCAAATATCCCTTTGCCAATTCCACAAGAACAGCCTTAGCGAAAGGCTTCTTGAAGGGAAAGATGTAACTCTGTGAGATGAATTAACAGAACACAGAGCAGTTTCTAAGAAAGTTTCTTTCCTGTTTTGAACGGAAGATATTTCCTTTTTCACCATAGCCCTCTATGGGCTTCCAAATATCCCTTTGCCAATTCCACAAGAACAGCCTTAGCGAAAGGCTTTTGAAGGGAAAGATGTAACTCGGTGAGATGAATTACCAGAACACAGAGCAGTTTCTCAGAAAGCTTCTTTCCAGTTTTGAACGGAAGATATTTCCTTTTTCACTGTAGCCCTCTATGGGCTTCCAAATATCCCTTTGCCAATTCCAAAAGAACAGCCTTAGCGAAAGGCTTCTTGAAGGGAAAGATGTAACTCAGTGAGATGAATTAACAGAACATAGAGCAGTTTCTCAGAAAGCTTCTTTCCAGTTTTGAACGGAAGATAATTCCTTTTTCACCATAGCCCTCTATGGGCTTCCAAATATCCCTTTGCCAATTCCACAAGAACAGCCTTAGTGAAAGGCTTCTTGAAGGGAAAGATGTAACTCTGTGAGATGAATTAACAGAACACAGAGCAGTTTCTCAGAAAGCTTCTTTCCAGTTTTGAACGGAAGATATTTCCTTTTTCACCATAGCCCTCTGAGGGCTTCCAAATATCCCTTTGCCAATTCCACAAGAACAGCCTTAGCGAAAGGCTTCTTGAAGGGAAAGATGTAACTGTGTGAGATGAATTAACAGAACACAGAGCAGTTTCTCAGAAAGCTTCTTTCCAGTTTTGAACGGAAGATATTTCCTTTTTCACCAGAGCCCTCTATGGGCTTCCAAATATCCCTTTGCCATTTCCACAAGAACAGCCTTAGCGAAAGGCTTCTTGAAGGGAAAGATGTAACTCTGTGAGATGAGTTAAGAGAACACAGAGCAGTTTCTAAGAAAGTTTCTTTCCTGTTTTGAACGGAAGATATTTCCTTTTTCACCATAGCCCTCTATGGGCTTCCAAATATCCCTTTGCCAATTCCACAAGAACAGCCTTAGCGAAAGGCTTCTTGAAGGGAAAGATGTAACTCTGTGAAATGAATTAACAGAACACAGAGCAGTTTCTCAAAAGGATTCTTTCCAGTTTTGAACGGAAGATATTTCCTTTTTCACCATAGCCCTCTAAGGGCTTCCAAATATCCCTTTGCCAATTCCACAAAAACAGCCTTAGCGAAAGGCTTTTTGAAGGGAAAGATGTAACTCTGTGAGATGAATTAACAGAATACAGAACAGTTCCTCAGAAATGTTCCTTCCAGTTTTGAACGGAAGATATTTCCTTTTTCACCATAGCCCTCTATGGGCTTCCAAATATCCCTTTGCCAATTCCACAAGAACAGCCTTAGCGAAAGGCTTCTTGAAGGGAAAGATGTAACTCTGTGAGATGAATTAACAGAACACAGAGCAGTTTCTCAGAAAGCTTCTTTCCAGTTTTGAACGGAAGATATTTCCTTTTTCACCATAGCCCTCTATGGGCTTCCAAATATCCCTTTGCCAATTCCACAAGAACAGCCTTAGCGAAAGGCTTCTTGAAGGGAAAGATGTAACTCTGTGAGATGAATTAACAGAACACAGAGCAGTTTCTCAGAAAGCTTCTTTCCAGTTTTGAACGGAAGATATTTCCTTTTTCACCATAGCCCTCTATGGGCTTCCAAATATCCCTTTGCCAATTCCACAAGAACGGCCTTAGCGAAAGGCTTCTTGAAGGGAAAGATGTAAATGTGTGAGATGAATTAACAGAACACAGAGCAGTTTCTCAGAAAGCTTCTTTTCCAGTTTTGAACGGAAGATATTTCCTTTTTCACCGTAGCCCTCTATGGGCTTCCAAATATCCCTTTCCCAATTCCACAAGAACAGCCTTAGCGAAAGGCTTCTTGAAGGGAAAGATGTAACTCTGTGGGATGAATTAACAGAACACAGAGTAGTTTCTCAGAAAGCTTCTTTCCAGTTATGAACGAAAGATATTTCCTTTTTCACCATAGCCCTCTATGGGCTTCCAAATATCCCTTTGCCAATTCCATAAGAACAGCCTTAGCGAAAGGCTTCTTGAAGGGAAAGATGTAACTCTGTGAGATGAATTAACAGAACACAGAGCAGTTTCTCAGAAAGCGTCTTTCCAGTTTTGAACGGAAGATATTTCCTTTTTCACCATAGCCCTCTATGGGCTTCCAAATATCCCTTTGCCAATTCCACAAGAACAGCCTTAGCGAAAGGCTTCTTGAAGGGAAAGATGTAACTGTGTGAGATGAATTAACAGAACACAGAGCAGTTTCTCAGAAAGATTCTTTCCAGTTTTGAACGGAAGATATTTCCTTTTTCACCATAGCCCTCTATGGGCTTCCAAATATCCCTTTGCCAATTCCACAAGAACGGAATTAGCGAAAGGCTTCTTGAAGGGAAAGATGTAACTCTGTGAGATGAATTAACAGAACACAGAGCAGTTTCTCAGAAAGCTTCTTTCCAGTTTTGAACGGAAGATATTTCCTTTTTCACCATAGCCCTCTATGGGCTTCCAAATATCCCTTTGCCAATTCCACAAGAACAGCCTTAGCGAAAGGCTTCTTGAAGGGAAATATGTAACTCTGTGAGATGAATTAACAGAACACAGATCAGTTTCTCAGAAAGGTTCTTTCCAGTTATGAACGGAAGATATTTCCTTTTTCACCATAGCCCTCTATGGGCTTCCAAATATCCCTTTGCCAATTCCACAAGAACAGCCTTAGCGAAGGCTTCTTGAAGGGAAAGATGTAACTCTGTGAGATGAATTAACAGAACACAGAGCAGTTTCTCAGAAAGCTTCTTTCCAGTTTTGAACGGAAGATATTTCCTTTTTCACCATAGCCCTCTATGGGCTTCCAAATATCCCTTTGCCAATTCCACAAGAACAGCCTTAGCGAAAGGCTTCTTGAAGGGAAATATGTAACTCTGTGAGATGAATTAACAGAACACAGATCAGTTTCTTAGAAAGCTTCTTTCCAGTTTGGAACGGAAGATATTTCCTTTATCACCATAGCCCTCTATGGGCTTCCAAATATCCCTCTGCCAAATCCACAAGAACAGCCTTAGCGAAAGGCTTCTTGAAGGGAAAGATGTAACTGTGTGAGATGAATTAACAGAACACAAAGCAGTTTCTCAGAAAGCTTTTTCCAATTTTGAACGGAAGATATTTCCTTTTTCACCGTAGCCCTCTATGGGCTTCCAAATATCCCTTTGCCAATTCCACAAGAACAGCCTTAGCGAAATTCTTCTTGAAGGGAAAGATGTAACTCTGTGATATGAATTAACAGAACACAGAGCAGTTTCTCAGAAAGCTTCTTTCCAGTTTTGAACGGAAGATATTTCCTTTTTCACCATAGCCCTCTATGGGCTTCCAAATATCCCTTTGCCAATTCCACAAGAACAGCCTTAGCGAAAGGCTTCTTGAAGGGAAAGATGTAACTCTGTGAGATGAATTAACAGAACACAGAGCAGTTTCTAAGAAAGTTTTTTTCCTGTTTTGAACGGAAGATATTTCCTTTTTCACCATAGCCCTCTATGGGCTTCCAAATATCCCTTTGCCAATTCCACAAGAACGGCCTTAGCGAAAGGCTTCTTGAAGGGAAAGATGTAACTCTGTGAGATGAATTAACAGAACACAGAGCAGCTTCTCAGAAAGCTTCTTTCCAGTTTTGAACGGAAGATATTTCCTTTTTCACCATAGCCCTCTATGGGCTTCCAAATATCCCTTTGCCAATTCCACAAGAACAGCCTTAGCGAAAGGCTTCTTGAAGGGAAAGATGTAACTCTCTGAGATGAATTAACAGAACACAGAGCAGTTTCTCAGAAAGCTTCTTTCCAGTTTTGAACGGAAGATATTTCCTTTTTCACCATAGCCCTCTATGGGGTTGCAAATATCCCTTTGCCAATTCCACAAGAACAGCCTTAGCGAAAGGTTTCTTGAAGGGAAAGATGTAACTCTGTGAGATGAATTAACAGAACACAGAGCAGTTTCTCAGAAAGCTTCTTTCCAGTTTTGAACGGAAGATATTTCCTTTTTCACCATAGCCCTCTATGGGCTTCCAAATACCCCTTTGACAATTCCACAAGAACGGCCTTAGCGAAAGGCTTCTTGAAGGGAAAGATGTAACTCTGTGATATGAACTAACAGAACACAGAACAGTTTGTCAGAAAGCTTCTTTCCAGTTTTGAACGGAAGATATTCCTTTTTCACCATAGCCCTCTATGGGCTTCCAAATATCCCTTTCCCAATTCCACAAGAACAGCCTTAGAGAAAGGCTTCTTGAAGGGAAAGATGTAACTCTGTGAGATGAATTACCAGAACACAGAGCAGTTTCTCAGAAAGCTTCTTTCCAGTTTTGAACGGAAGATATTTCTTTTTTGACCGTAGCCCTCTATGGGCTTCCAAATATCCCTTTGCCAATTCCACAAGAACGGCCTTAGCGAAAGGCTTCTTGAAGGGAAAGATGTAACTATGTGAGATGAATTAACAGAACACATAGCAGTTTCTCAGAAAGCTTCCTTCCAGTTTTGAACGGAAGATATTTTCTTTTTCACCATAGCCCTCTATGGGCTTCCAAATATCCCTTTTCCAATTCCACAAGAACAGCCTTAGCGAAAGGCTTCTTGAAGGGAAAGATGTAAATCTGTGAGATGAATTAACAGAACACAGAGCAGTTTCTCAGAAAGCTTCTTTCCATGTTTGAACAGAAGATATTTCCTTTTTCACCATAGCCCTCTATGGGCTTCCAAATATCCCTTTGCCAGTTCCACAAGAACAGCCTTAGCGAAAGGCTTCTTGAAGGGAAAGATGTAACTCTGTGAGATGAATTAACAGAACACAGAGCAGTTTCTCAGAAATCTTCTTTCAAGTTTTGAACGGCAGATATTTCCTTTTTCACCATAGCCCTCTATGGGCTTCCAAATATCCCTTTGCCAATTCCACAAGAACAGCCAGAGCGAAAGGCTTCTTGAAGGGAAAGATGTAACTCTGTGAAATGAATTAACAGAACACAGAGCAGTTTCTCAGAAAGCTTCTTTCCAGTTTTGAACGGAAGATAATTCCTTTTTCACCATAGCCCTCTATGGGCTTCCAAATATCCCTTTGCCAATTCCACAAGAACGGCCTTAGCGAAAGGCTTCTTGAAGGGAAAGATGTAACTCTGTGAGATGAATTAACAGAACACAGAGCAGTTTCTCAAAAAGATTCTTTCCAGTTTTGAACGGAAGATATTTCCTTTTTCACCATAGCCCTCTATGGGCTCACAAATATCCCTTTGCCAATTCCACAAGAACAGCCTTAGCGAAAGGCTTCTTGAAGGGAAAGATGTAACTCTGTGAGATGAATTAACAGAACACAGAGCAGTTTCTCAGAAAGCTTCCTTCCAGTTTTGAACGGAAGATATTTCCTTTTTCACCATAGCCCTCTATGGGCTTCCAAATATCCATTTTCCAATTCCACAAGAACAGCCTTAGCGAAAGGCTTCTTGAAGGGAAAGATGTAACTCTGTGAGATGAATTTACAGAACACATAGCAGTTTCTCAGAATGCTTCTTTCCAGTTTTGAACGGAAGATATTTCCTTTTTCACCATAGCCCTCTATGGGCTTCCAAATATCCCTTTGCCAATTCCACAAGAACAGCCTTAGCGAAAGGCTTCTTGAAGGGAAAGATGTAACTCTGTGAGATGAATTAACAGAACACAGAGTAGTTTCTCAGAAAGCTTCTTTCCAGTTTTGAACGGAAGATATTTCCTTTTTCACCATAGCCCTCTATGGGCTTCCAAATATCCCTTTGCCAATTCCACAAGAACGGCCTTAGCGAAAGGCTTCTTGAAGGGAAAGATGTAACTCTGTGAGATGAATTAACAGAACACAGAGCAGTTTCTCAGAAAGCTTCTTTCCAGTTTTGAACGGAAGATATTTCCTTTTTCACCATAGCCCTCTATGGGCTTCTAAATATCCCTTTGCCAATTCCACAAGAACAGCCTTAGCGAAAGGCTTCTTGAAGGGAAAGATGTAACTCTGTGAGATGAATTAACAGAACACAGAGCAGTTTCTCAGAAAGCTTCTTTCCAGTTTTGAACGGAAGATATTTCCTTTTTCACCATAGCCCTCTATAGGCTTCCAAATATCCCTCTGCCAATTCCACAAGAACAGCCTTAGCGAAAGGCTTCTTGAAGGGAAAGATGTAACTGTGTGAGATGAATTAACAGAACACAGAGCAGTTTCTCAGAAAGCTTCTTTCCAGTTTTGAACGGAAGATATTTCCTTTTTCACCATAGCCCTCTCTGGGCTTCCAAATATCCCTTTGCCAATTCCACAAGAACAGCCTTAGCGAAAGGCTTCTTGAAGGGAAAGATGTAACTCTGTGAGATGAACTAACAGAACACAGAACAGTTCCTCAGAAAGGTTCTTTCCAGTTTTGAACGGAAGATATTTCCTTTTTTACCAATGCCCTCTATGGGCTTCCAAATATCCCTTTGCCAATTCCACCAGAACGGCCTTAGCGAGAGGATTCTTGAAGGGAAAGATGTAACTCTGTGAGACGAATTAACAGAACACAGAACAGTTCCTCAGAAAGGTTCTTTCCAGTTTTGAACGGAAGATATTTCCTTTTTCACCAATGCCCTCTATGGGCTTCCAAATATCCCTTTGCCAATTCCACAAGAACAGCCTTAGAGAAAGGCTTCTTGAATGGAAAGATGTAACTCTGTGAGATGAATTACCAGAACACAGAGCAGTTTCTCAGAAAGCTTCTTTCCAGTTTTGAACGGAAGATATTTCCTTTTTCACCATAGCCCTCTATGGGCTTCCAAATATCCCTTTGCCAATTCCACAAGAACAGCCTTAGCGAAAGGCTTCTTGAAGGGAAAGATGTAACTGTGTGAGATGAATTAACAGAACACAGAGCAGTTTCTCAGAAAGCTTCTTTCCAGTTTTGAACGGAAGATATTTCCTTTTTCACCATAGCCCTCTATGGTCTTCCAAATATCAATTTGCAAATTCCACAAGCACAGCCTTATCGAAAGGCATCTTGAAGGGAAAGATGTAACTGTGTGAGATGAATTAACAGAACACAGAGCAGTTTCTCAGAAAGTTTCTTTCCAGTTTTGAACGGAAGATATTTCCTTTTTCACCATAGCCATCTATGGGCTTCCAAATATCCCTCTGCGAATTCCACAAGAACAGCCTTAGCGAAAGGCTTCTTGAAGGGAAAGATGTAACTGTGTGAGATGAATCAACAGAACACAGAGCAGTTTCTTAGAAAGCTTCTTTCCGGTTTTGAACGGAAGATATTTCCTTTTGCACCATAGCCCTCTATGGGCTTCCAAATATCCCTTTGCCAATTCCACAAGAACAGCCTTAGCGAAAGGCTTTTGAAGGGAAAGATGTAACTCTGTGAGATGAATTAACAGAACACAGAGCAGTTTCTCAGAAAGCTTCTTTCCAGTTTTGAACGGAAGATATTTCCTTTTTCACCATAGCCCTCTATGGGCTTCCACAAATCACTTTGCCAATTCCACAGGAACAGCCTTAGCGAAAGTCTTCTTGAAGGGAAAGATCTAACTCTGTGAGATGAATTAACAGAACACAGAGCAGTTTCTCAGAAAGCTTGTTTCTAGTTTTGAACGGAAGATATTTCCTTTTTCACCATAGCACTCTATGGGCTTCCAAATATCCCTTTGCCAATTCCACAAGAACAGCCTTAGCGAAAGGCTTCTTGAAGGGAAAGATGTAACTCTGTGAGATGAATTAACAGAACACAGAGCAGTTTCTCAGAAAGCTTCTTTCCATGTTTGAACAGAAGATATTTCCTTTTTCACCATAGCCCTCTATGGGCTTCCAAATATCCCTTTGCCAGTTCCACAAGAACAGCCTTAGCGAAAGGCTTCTTGAAGGGAAAGATGTAACTCTGTGAGATGAATTAACAGAACACAGAGCAGTTTCTCAGAAATCTTCTTTCAAGTTTTGAACGGCAGATATTTCCTTTTTCACCATAGCCCTCTATGGGCTTCCAAATATCCCTTTGCCAATTCCACAAGAACAGCCAGAGCGAAAGGCTTCTTGAAGGGAAAGATGTAACTCTGTGAAATGAATTAACAGAACACAGAGCAGTTTCTCAGAAAGCTTCTTTCCAGTTTTGAACGGAAGATAATTCCTTTTTCACCATAGCCCTCTATGGGCTTCCAAATATCCCTTTGCCAATTCCACAAGAACGGCCTTAGCGAAAGGCTTCTTGAAGGGAAAGATGTAACTCTGTGAGATGAATTAACAGAACACAGAGCAGTTTCTCAAAAAGATTCTTTCCAGTTTTGAACGGAAGATATTTCCTTTTTCACCATAGCCCTCTATGGGCTCACAAATATCCCTTTGCCAATTCCACAAGAACAGCCTTAGCGAAAGGCTTCTTGAAGGGAAAGATGTAACTCTGTGAGATGAATTAACAGAACACAGAGCAGTTTCTCAGAAAGCTTCCTTCCAGTTTTGAACGGAAGATATTTCCTTTTTCACCATAGCCCTCTATGGGCTTCCAAATATCCATTTTCCAATTCCACAAGAACAGCCTTAGCGAAAGGCTTCTTGAAGGGAAAGATGTAACTCTGTGAGATGAATTTACAGAACACATAGCAGTTTCTCAGAATGCTTCTTTCCAGTTTTGAACGGAAGATATTTCCTTTTTCACCATAGCCCTCTATGGGCTTCCAAATATCCCTTTGCCAATTCCACAAGAACAGCCTTAGCGAAAGGCTTCTTGAAGGGAAAGATGTAACTCTGTGAGATGAATTAACAGAACACAGAGTAGTTTCTCAGAAAGCTTCTTTCCAGTTTTGAACGGAAGATATTTCCTTTTTCACCATAGCCCTCTATGGGCTTCCAAATATCCCTTTGCCAATTCCACAAGAACGGCCTTAGCGAAAGGCTTCTTGAAGGGAAAGATGTAACTCTGTGAGATGAATTAACAGAACACAGAGCAGTTTCTCAGAAAGCTTCTTTCCAGTTTTGAACGGAAGATATTTCCTTTTTCACCATAGCCCTCTATGGGCTTCTAAATATCCCTTTGCCAATTCCACAAGAACAGCCTTAGCGAAAGGCTTCTTGAAGGGAAAGATGTAACTCTGTGAGATGAATTAACAGAACACAGAGCAGTTTCTCAGAAAGCTTCTTTCCAGTTTTGAACGGAAGATATTTCCTTTTTCACCATAGCCCTCTATAGGCTTTCAAATATCCCTCTGCCAATTCCACAAGAACAGCCTTAGCGAAAGGCTTCTTGAAGGGAAAGATGTAACTGTGTGAGATGAATTAACAGAACACAGAGCAGTTTCTCAGAAAGCTTCTTTCCAGTTTTGAACGGAAGATATTTCCTTTTTCACCATAGCCCTCTCTGGGCTTCCAAATATCCCTTTGCCAATTCCACAAGAACAGCCTTAGCGAAAGGCTTCTTGAAGGGAAAGATGTAACTCTGTGAGATGAACTAACAGAACACAGAACAGTTCCTCAGAAAGGTTCTTTCCAGTTTTGAACGGAAGATATTTCCTTTTTTACCAATGCCCTCTATGGGCTTCCAAATATCCCTTTGCCAATTCCACCAGAACGGCCTTAGCGAGAGGATTCTTGAAGGGAAAGATGTAACTCTGTGAGACGAATTAACAGAACACAGAACAGTTCCTCAGAAAGGTTCTTTCCAGTTTTGAACGGAAGATATTTCCTTTTTCACCAATGCCCTCTATGGGCTTCCAAATATCCCTTTGCCAATTCCACAAGAACAGCCTTAGAGAAAGGCTTCTTGAATGGAAAGATGTAACTCTGTGAGATGAATTACCAGAACACAGAGCAGTTTCTCAGAAAGCTTCTTTCCAGTTTTGAACGGAAGATATTTCCTTTTTCACCATAGCCCTCTATGGGCTTCCAAATATCCCTTTGCCAATTCCACAAGAACAGCCTTAGCGAAAGGCTTCTTGAAGGGAAAGATGTAACTGTGTGAGATGAATTAACAGAACACAGAGCAGTTTCTCAGAAAGCTTCTTTCCAGTTTTGAACGGAAGATATTTCCTTTTTCACCATAGCCCTCTATGGTCTTCCAAATATCAATTTGCAAATTCCACAAGCACAGCCTTAGCGAAAGGCTTCTTTAAGGGAAAGATGTAACTCTGTGAGATGAATTAACAGAACACAGAGCAGTTTCTCAGAAAGCTTCTTTCCAGTTTTGAACGGAAGATATTTCCTTTTTCACCGTAGCCCTCTATGGGCTTCCAAATATCCCTTTGCCAATTCCACAAGAACAGCCTTAGCGAAAGGCTTCTTGAAGGGAAAGATGGAACTCTGTGAGATGAATTAACAGAACACAGAGCAGTTTCTCAGAAAGCTTCTTTCCAGTTTTGAACGGAAGATATTTCCTTTTTCACCATAGCCCTCTATGGGGTTGCAAATATCCCTTTGCCAATTCCACAAGAACAGCCTTAGCGAAAGGTTTCTTGAAGGGAAAGATGTAACTCTGTGAGATGAATTAACAGAACACAGAGCAGTTTCTCAGAAAGCTTCTTTCCAGTTTTGAACGGAAGATATTTCCTTTTTCACCATAGCCCTCTATGGGCTTCCAAATACCCCTTTGACAATTCCACAAGAACGGCCTTAGCGAAAGGCTTCTTGAAGGGAAAGATGTAACTCTGTGATATGAACTAACAGAACACAGAACAGTTTGTCAGAAAGCTTCTTTCCAGTTTTGAACGGAAGATATTCCTTTTTCACCATAGCCCTCTATGGGCTTCCAAATATCCCTTTCCCAATTCCACAAGAACAGCCTTAGAGAAAGGCTTCTTGAAGGGAAAGATGTAACTCTGTGAGATGAATTACCAGAACACAGAGCAGTTTCTCAGAAAGCTTCTTTCCAGTTTTGAACGGAAGATATTTCTTTTTTGACCGTAGCCCTCTATGGGCTTCCAAATATCCCTTTGCCAATTCCACAAGAACGGCCTTAGCGAAAGGCTTCTTGAAGGGAAAGATGTAACTATGTGAGATGAATTAACAGAACACATAGCAGTTTCTCAGAAAGCTTCCTTCCAGTTTTGAACGGAAGATATTTTCTTTTTCACCATAGCCCTCTATGGGCTTCCAAATATCCCTTTTCCAATTCCACAAGAACAGCCTTAGCGAAAGGCTTCTTGAAGGGAAAGATGTAAATCTGTGAGATGAATTAACAGAACACAGAGCAGTTTCTCAGAAAGCTTCTTTCCATGTTTGAACAGAAGATATTTCCTTTTTCACCATAGCCCTCTATGGGCTTCCAAATATCCCTTTGCCAGTTCCACAAGAACAGCCTTAGCGAAAGGCTTCTTGAAGGGAAAGATGTAACTCTGTGAGATGAATTAACAGAACACAGAGCAGTTTCTCAGAAATCTTCTTTCAAGTTTTGAACGGCAGATATTTCCTTTTTCACCATAGCCCTCTATGGGCTTCCAAATATCCCTTTGCCAATTCCACAAGAACAGCCAGAGCGAAAGGCTTCTTGAAGGGAAAGATGTAACTCTGTGAAATGAATTAACAGAACACAGAGCAGTTTCTCAGAAAGCTTCTTTCCAGTTTTGAACGGAAGATAATTCCTTTTTCACCATAGCCCTCTATGGGCTTCCAAATATCCCTTTGCCAATTCCACAAGAACGGCCTTAGCGAAAGGCTTCTTGAAGGGAAAGATGTAACTCTGTGAGATGAATTAACAGAACACAGAGCAGTTTCTCAAAAAGATTCTTTCCAGTTTTGAACGGAAGATATTTCCTTTTTCACCATAGCCCTCTATGGGCTCACAAATATCCCTTTGCCAATTCCACAAGAACAGCCTTAGCGAAAGGCTTCTTGAAGGGAAAGATGTAACTCTGTGAGATGAATTAACAGAACACAGAGCAGTTTCTCAGAAAGCTTCCTTCCAGTTTTGAACGGAAGATATTTCCTTTTTCACCATAGCCCTCTATGGGCTTCCAAATATCCATTTTCCAATTCCACAAGAACAGCCTTAGCGAAAGGCTTCTTGAAGGGAAAGATGTAACTCTGTGAGATGAATTTACAGAACACATAGCATTTTCTCAGAATGCTTCTTTCCAGTTTTGAACGGAAGATATTTCCTTTTTCACCATAGCCCTCTATGGGCTTCCAAATATCCCTTTGCCAATTCCACAAGAACAGCCTTAGCGAAAGGCTTCTTGAAGGGAAAGATGTAACTCTGTGAGATGAATTAACAGAACACAGAGTAGTTTCTCAGAAAGCTTCTTTCCAGTTTTGAACGGAAGATATTTCCTTTTTCACCATAGCCCTCTATGGGCTTCCAAATATCCCTTTGCCAATTCCACAAGAACGGCCTTAGCGAAAGGCTTCTTGAAGGGAAAGATGTAACTCTGTGAGATGAATTAACAGAACACAGAGCAGTTTCTCAGAAAGCTTCTTTCCAGTTTTGAACGGAAGATATTTCCTTTTTCACCATAGCCCTCTATGGGCTTCTAAATATCCCTTTGCCAATTCCACAAGAACAGCCTTAGCGAAAGGCTTCTTGAAGGGAAAGATGTAACTCTGTGAGATGAATTAACAGAACACAGAGCAGTTTCTCAGAAAGCTTCTTTCCAGTTTTGAACGGAAGATATTTCCTTTTTCACCATAGCCCTCTATAGGCTTCCAAATATCCCTCTGCCAATTCCACAAGAACAGCCTTAGCGAAAGGCTTCTTGAAGGGAAAGATGTAACTGTGTGAGATGAATTAACAGAACACAGAGCAGTTTCTCAGAAAGCTTCTTTCCAGTTTTGAACGGAAGATATTTCCTTTTTCACCATAGCCCTCTCTGGGCTTCCAAATATCCCTTTGCCAATTCCACAAGAACAGCCTTAGCGAAAGGCTTCTTGAAGGGAAAGATGTAACTCTGTGAGATGAACTAACAGAACACAGAACAGTTCCTCAGAAAGGTTCTTTCCAGTTTTGAACGGAAGATATTTCCTTTTTTACCAATGCCCTCTATGGGCTTCCAAATATCCCTTTGCCAATTCCACCAGAACGGCCTTAGCGAGAGGATTCTTGAAGGGAAAGATGTAACTCTGTGAGACGAATTAACAGAACACAGAACAGTTCCTCAGAAAGGTTCTTTCCAGTTTTGAACGGAAGATATTTCCTTTTTCACCAATGCCCTCTATGGGCTTCCAAATATCCCTTTGCCAATTCCACAAGAACAGCCTTAGAGAAAGGCTTCTTGAATGGAAAGATGTAACTCTGTGAGATGAATTACCAGAACACAGAGCAGTTTCTCAGAAAGCTTCTTTCCAGTTTTGAACGGAAGATATTTCCTTTTTCACCATAGCCCTCTATGGGCTTCCAAATATCCCTTTGCCAATTCCACAAGAACAGCCTTAGCGAAAGGCTTCTTGAAGGGAAAGATGTAACTGTGTGAGATGAATTAACAGAACACAGAGCAGTTTCTCAGAAAGCTTCTTTCCAGTTTTGAACGGAAGATATTTCCTTTTTCACCATAGCCCTCTATGGTCTTCCAAATATCAATTTGCAAATTCCACAAGCACAGCCTTAGCGAAAGGCTTCTTTAAGGGAAAGATGTAACTCTGTGAGATGAATTAACAGAACACAGAGCAGTTTCTCAGAAAGCTTCTTTCCAGTTTTGAACGGAAGATATTTCCTTTTTCACCGTAGCCCTCTATGGGCTTCCAAATATCCCTTTGCCAATTCCACAAGAACAGCCTTAGCGAAAGGCTTCTTGAAGGGAAAGATGGAACTCTGTGAGATGAATTAACAGAACACAGAGCAGTTTCTCAGAAAGCTTCTTTCCAGTTTTGAACGGAAGATATTTCCTTTTTCACCGTAGCCCTCTATGGGCTTCCAAGTATCCCTTTGCCAATTCCACAAGAACAGCCTTAGCGAAAGGCTTCTTGAAGGGAAAGACGTAACTCTGTGAGATGAATTAACAGAACACAGAGCAGTTTCTCAGAAAGCTTCTTTCCAGTTTTGAACGGAAGATATTTCCTTTTTCACCATAGCCCTCTATGGGCTTCCAAATATCCCTTTGCCAATTCCACAAGAACAGCCTTAGCGAAAGGCTTCTTAAAGGGAAAGATGTAACTCTGTGAGATTAATTAACAGAACACAGAGCAGTTTCTCAGAAAGCTTCTTTCCAGTTTTCAACGGAAGATATTTCCTTTTTCACCATAGCCCTCTATGGGCTACCACAAATCACTTTGCCAATTCCACAAGAACAGCCTTAGCGAAAGTCTTCTTGAAGGGAAAGACGTAACTCTGTGAGATGAATTAACAGAACACAGAGCAGTTTCTCAGAAAGCTTGTTTCTAGTTTTGAACGGAAGATATTTCCTTTTTCACCATAGCCCTCTATGGGCTTCCAAATATCCCTTTGCCAATTCCACAAGAACAGTCTTAGCGAAACGCTTCTTGAAGGGAAAGATGTAACTCTGTGAGATGAATTAACAGAACACAGAGCAGTTTCTCAGAAAGCTTCTTTCCAGTTTTGAACGGAAGATATTTCCTTTTTCACCATAGCCCTCTATGGGCTTCCAAATATCCCTTTGCCAATTCCACAAGAACAGCTTAAGCGAAAGGCTTCTTGAAGGGAAAGATGTAACTCTGTGAGATGAATTAACAGAACACAGAGCAGTTTCTCAGAAAGCTTCTTTCCAGTTTTGAACGGAAGATATTTCCTTTTTCACCATAGCCCTCTATGGGCTTCCAAATATCCCTTTGCCAATTACACAAGAACGGCCTTAGCGAAAGGCTTCTTGAAGGGAAAGATGTAACTCTGTGAGATGAATTTACAGAACACAGAGCAGTTCCTAAGAAATCTTCTTTCCAGTTTTGAACGGAAGATATTTCCTTTTTCACCATAGCCCTCTATGGGCTTCCAAATATCCCTTTGCCAATTCCACAAGGACAGCCTTAGCGAAAGGATTCTTGAAGGGAAAGATGTAACTCTGTGAGATGAACTAACAGAACACAGAACAGTTTCTCAGAAAGGTTCTTTCCAGTTTTGAACGGAAGATATTTCCTTTTTCACCATAGCCCTCTATGGGCTTCCAAATATCCCTTTGCCAATTCCACCAGAACGGCCTTAGCGAAAGGATTCTTGAAGGGAAAGATGTAACTCTGTGAGATGAATTAACAGAACACAGAACAGTTCCTCAGAAAGGTTCTTTCCAGTTTTGAACGGAAGATATTTCCTTTTTCACCATAGCCCTCTATGGGCTTCCAAATATCCCTTTGCCAATTCCACAAGAACAGCCTTAGCGAAAGGCTTCTTGAAGGGAAAGATGTAACTCTGTGAGATGAATTAACAGAACACAGAGCAGTTTCTCAGAAAGCTTCTTTCCAGTTTTGAACGGAAGATATTTCCTTTTTCACCATAGCCCTCTAAGGGCTTCCAAATATCCCTCTGCCAATTCCACAAGAACGGCCTTATCGAAAGGCTTCTTGAAGGGAAAGATGTAACTCTGTGAGATGAATTAACAGAACACGGAACAGTTTCTCAGACAGGTTCTTTCCAGTTTTGAACGGAAGATATTTCCTTTTTCACCATAGCCCTCTATGGGCTTCCAAATATCCCTTTGCCAATTCCACAAGAACAGCCTTAGAGAAAGGCTTCTTGAAGGGAAAGATGTAACTCTGTGAGATGAATTAACAGAACACAGAGCAGTTTCTCAGAAAGCTTCTTTCCAGTTTTAACGGAAGATATTTCCTTTTTCACCATAGCCCTCTATGGGCTTCCAAATATCCCTTTGCCAATTCCACAAGAACGGCCTTAGCGAAAGGCTTCTTGAAGGGAAAGATGTAACTCTGTGAGATAAATTAACAGAACACAGAGCAGTTTCTCAGAAAGCTTCTTTCCAATTTTGAACGGAAGATATTTCCTTTTTCACCATAGCCCTCTATGGGTTTCCAAATATCCCTTTGCCAATTCCACAAGAACAGCCTTAGCGAAAGGCTTCTTGAAGGGATAGATGTAACTGTGTGAGATGAATTAACGGAACACAGAGCAGTTTCTCAGAAAGCTTCTTTCCAGTTTTGAACGGAAGATATTTCCTTTTTCACCATAGCCCTCTATGGGCTTCCAAATATCCCTTTGCCAATTCCACAAGAACAGCCTTATCGAAAGGCATCTTGAAGGGAAAGATGTAACTGTGTGAGATGAATTAACAGAACACAGAGCAGTTTCTCAGAAAGTTTCTTTCCAGTTTTGAACGGAAGATATTTCCTTTTTCACCATAGCCATCTATGGGCTTCCAAATATCCCTCTGCGAATTCCACAAGAACAGCCTTAGCGAAAGGCTTCTTGAAGGGAAAGATGTAACTGTGTGAGATGAATCAACAGAACACAGAGCAGTTTCTTAGAAAGCTTCTTTCCGGTTTTGAACGGAAGATATTTCCTTTTGCACCATAGCCCTCTATGGGCTTCCAAATATCCCTTTGCCAATTCCACAAGAACAGCCTTAGCGAAAGGCTTTTGAAGGGAAAGATGTAACTCTGTGAGATGAATTAACAGAACACAGAGCAGTTTCTCAGAAAGCTTCTTTCCAGTTTTGAACGGAAGATATTTCCTTTTTCACCATAGCCCTCTATGGGCTTCCACAAATCACTTTGCCAATTCCACAGGAACAGCCTTAGCGAAAGTCTTCTTGAAGGGAAAGATCTAACTCTGTGAGATGAATTAACAGAACACAGAGCAGTTTCTCAGAAAGCTTGTTTCTAGTTTTGAACGGAAGATATTTCCTTTTTCACCATAGCACTCTATGGGCTTCCAAATATCCCTTTGCCAATTCCACAAGAACAGCCTTAGCGAAAGGCTTCTTGAAGGGAAAGATGTAACTCTGTGAGATGAATTAACAGAACACAGAGCAGTTTCTCAGAAAGCTTCTTTCCAGTTTTGAACGGCAGATATTTCGTTTTTCACCATAGCCCTCTATGGGCTTCCAAATATCCCTTTGCCAATTCCACAAGAACAGCTTAAGGGAAAGGCTTCTTGAAGGGAAAGATGTAACTCTGTGAGATGAATTAACAGAACACAGAGTAGTTTCTCAGAAAGCTTCTTTCCAGTTTTGAACGGAAGATATTTCCTTTTTCACCATAGCCCTCAATGGGCTTCCAAATATCCCTTTGCCAATTCCACAAGAACAGCCTTAGCGAAAGGCTTCTTGAAGGGAAAGATGTAACTCTGTGAGATGAATTTACAGAACACAGAGCAGTTTCTAAGAAATCTTCTTTCCAGTTTTGAACGGAAGATATTTCCTTTTTCACCATAGCCCTCTATGGGCTTCCAAATATCCCTTTGCCAATTCCACAAGGACAGCCTTAGCGAAAGGTTTCTTGAAGGGAAAGATGTAACTGTGTGAGATGAACTAACAGAACACAGAAGAGTTTCTCAGAAAGGTTCTTTCCAGTTTTGAACGGAAGATATTTCCTTTTTCACCATAGCCCTCTATGGGCTTCCAAATATCCCTTTGCCAATTCCACCAGAACGGCCTTAGCGAGAGGATTCTTGAAGGGAAAGATGTAACTCTGTGAGACGAATTAACAGAACACAGAACAGTTCCTCAGAAAGGTTCTTTCCAGTTTTGAACGGAAGATATTTCCTTTTTCACCAATGCCCTCTATGGGCTTCCAAATATCCCTTTGCCAATTCCACAAGAACAGCCTTAGAGAAAGGCTTCTTGAATGGAAAGATGTAACTCTGTGAGATGAATTACCAGAACACAGAGCAGTTTCTCAGAAAGCTTCTTTCCAGTTTTGAACGGAAGATATTTCCTTTTTCACCATAGCCCTCTATGGGCTTCCAAATATCCCTTTGCCAATTCCACAAGAACAGCCTTAGCGAAAGGCTTCTTGAAGGGAAAGATGTAACTGTGTGAGATGAATTAACAGAACACAGAGCAGTTTCTCAGAAAGCTTCTTTCCAGTTTTGAACGGAAGATATTTCCTTTTTCACCATAGCCCTCTATGGTCTTCCAAATATCAATTTGCAAATTCCACAAGCACAGCCTTAGCGAAAGGCTTCTTTAAGGGAAAGATGTAACTCTGTGAGATGAATTAACAGAACACAGAGCAGTTTCTCAGAAAGCTTCTTTCCAGTTTTGAACGGAAGATATTTCCTTTTTCACCGTAGCCCTCTATGGGCTTCCAAATATCCCTTTGCCAATTCCACAAGAACAGCCTTAGCGAAAGGCTTCTTGAAGGGAAAGATGGAACTCTGTGAGATGAATTAACAGAACACAGAGCAGTTTCTCAGAAAGCTTCTTTCCAGTTTTGAACGGAAGATATTTCCTTTTTCACCGTAGCCCTCTATGGGCTTCCAAGTATCCCTTTGCCAATTCCACAAGAACAGCCTTAGCGAAAGGCTTCTTGAAGGGAAAGACGTAACTCTGTGAGATGAATTAACAGAACACAGAGCAGTTTCTCAGAAAGCTTCTTTCCAGTTTTGAACGGAAGATATTTCCTTTTTCACCATAGCCCTCTATGGGCTTCCAAATATCCCTTTGCCAATTCCACAAGAACAGCCTTAGCGAAAGGCTTCTTAAAGGGAAAGATGTAACTCTGTGAGATGAATTAACAGAACACAGAGCAGTTTCTCAGAAAGCTTCTTTCCAGTTTTGAACGGAAGATATTTCCTTTTTCACCATAGCCCTCTATGGGCTACCACAAATCACTTTGCCAATTCCACAAGAACAGCCTTAGCGAAAGTCTTCTTGAAGGGAAAGATGTAACTCTGTGAGATGAATTAACAGAACACAGAGCAGTTTCTCAGAAAGCTTGTTTCTAGTTTTGAACGGAAGATATTTCCTTTTTCACCATAGCCCTCTATGGGCTTCCAAATATCCCTTTGCCAATTCCACAAGAACAGTCTTAGCGAAACGCTTCTTGAAGGGAAAGATGTAACTCTGTGAGATGAATTAACAGAACACAGAGCAGTTTCTCAGAAAGCTTCTTTCCAGTTTTGAACGGAAGATATTTCCTTTTTCACCATAGCCCTCTATGGGCTTCCAAATATCCCTTTGCCAATTCCACAAGAACAGCTTAAGCGAAAGGCTTCTTGAAGGGAAAGATGTAACTCTGTGAGATGAATTAACAGAACACAGAGCAGTTTCTCAGAAAGCTTCTTTCCAGTTTTGAACGGAAGCTATTTCCTTTTTCACCATAGCCCTCTATGGGCTTCCAAATATCCCTTTGCCAATTACACAAGAACGGCCTTAGCGAAAGGCTTCTTGAAGGGAAAGATGTAACTCTGTGAGATGAATTTACAGAACACAGAGCAGTTTCTAAGAAATCTTCTTTCCAGTTTTGAACGGAAGATATTTCCTTTTTCACCATAGCCCTCTATGGGCTTCCAAATATCCCTTTGCCAATTCCACAAGGACAGCCTTAGCGAAAGGATTCTTGAAGGGAAAGATGTAACTCTGTGAGATGAACTAACAGAACACAGAACAGTTTCTCAGAAAGGTTCTTTCCAGTTTTGAACGGAAGATATTTCCTTTTTCACCATAGCCCTCTATGGGCTTCCAAATATCCCTTTGCCAATTCCACCAGAACGGCCTTAGCGAAAGGATTCTTGAAGGGAAAGATGTAACTCTGTGAGATGAATTAACAGAACACAGAACAGTTCCTCAGAAAGGTTCTTTCCAGTTTTGAACGGAAGATATTTCCTTTTTCACCATAGCCCTCTATGGGCTTCCAAATATCCCTTTGCCAATTCCACAAGAACAGCCTTAGCGAAAGGCTTCTTGAAGGGAAAGATGTAACTCTGTGAGATGAATTAACAGAACACAGAGCAGTTTCTCAGAAAGCTTCTTTCCAGTTTTGAACGGAAGATATTTCCTTTTTCACCATAGCCCTCTAAGGGCTTCCAAATATCCCTCTGCCAATTCCACAAGAACGGCCTTATCGAAAGGCTTCTTGAAGGGAAAGATGTAACTCTGTGAGATGAATTAACAGAACACGGAACAGTTTCTCAGACAGGTTCTTACCAGTTTTGAACGGAAGATATTTCCTTTTTCACCATAGCCCTCTATGGGCTTCCAAATATCCCTTTGCCAATTCCACAAGAACAGCCTTAGAGAAAGGCTTCTTGAAGGGAAAGATGTAACTCTGTGAGATGAATTAACAGAACACAGAGCAGTTTCTCAGAAAGCTTCTTTCCAGTTTTAACGGAAGATATTTCCTTTTTCACCATAGCCCTCTATGGGCTTCCAAATATCCCTTTGCCAATTCCACAAGAACGGCCTTAGCGAAAGGCTTCTTGAAGGGAAAGATGTAACTCTGTGAGATAAATTAACAGAACACAGAGCAGTTTCTCAGAAAGCTTCTTTCCAATTTTGAACGGAAGATATTTCCTTTTTCACCATAGCCCTCTATGGGTTTCCAAATATCCCTTTGCCAATTCCACAAGAACAGCCTTAGCGAAAGGCTTCTTGAAGGGATAGATGTAACTGTGTGAGATGAATTAACGGAACACAGAGCAGTTTCTCAGAAAGCTTCTTTCCAGTTTTGAACGGAAGATATTTCCTTTTTCACCATAGCCCTCTATGGGCTTCCAAATATCCCTTTGCCAATTCCACAAGAACAGCCTTATCGAAAGGCATCTTGAAGGGAAAGATGTAACTGTGTGAGATGAATTAACAGAACACAGAGCAGTTTCTCAGAAAGTTTCTTTCCAGTTTTGAACGGAAGATATTTCCTTTTTCACCATAGCCATCTATGGGCTTCCAAATATCCCTCTGCGAATTCCACAAGAACAGCCTTAGCGAAAGGCTTCTTGAAGGGAAAGATGTAACTGTGTGAGATGAATCAACAGAACACAGAGCAGTTTCTTAGAAAGCTTCTTTCCGGTTTTGAACGGAAGATATTTCCTTTTGCACCATAGCCCTCTATGGGCTTCCAAATATCCCTTTGCCAATTCCACAAGAACAGCCTTAGCGAAAGGCTTTTGAAGGGAAAGATGTAACTCTGTGAGATGAATTAACAGAACACAGAGCAGTTTCTCAGAAAGCTTCTTTCCAGTTTTGAACGGAAGATATTTCCTTTTTCACCATAGCCCTCTATGGGCTTCCACAAATCACTTTGCCAATTCCACAGGAACAGCCTTAGCGAAAGTCTTCTTGAAGGGAAAGATCTAACTCTGTGAGATGAATTAACAGAACACAGAGCAGTTTCTCAGAAAGCTTGTTTCTAGTTTTGAACGGAAGATATTTCCTTTTTCACCATAGCACTCTATGGGCTTCCAAATATCCCTTTGCCAATTCCACAAGAACAGCCTTAGCGAAAGGCTTCTTGAAGGGAAAGATGTAACTCTGTGAGATGAATTAACAGAACACAGAGCAGTTTCTCAGAAAGCTTCTTTCCAGTTTTGAACGGCAGATATTTCGTTTTTCACCATAGCCCTCTATGGGCTTCCAAATATCCCTTTGCCAATACCACAAGAACAGCTTAAGGGAAAGGCTTCTTGAAGGGAAAGATGTAACTCTGTGAGATGAATTAACAGAACACAGAGTAGTTTCTCAGAAAGCTTCTTTCCAGTTTTGAACGGAAGATATTTCCTTTTTCACCATAGCCCTCAATGGGCTTCCAAATATCCCTTTGCCAATTCCACAAGAACAGCCTTAGCGAAAGGCTTCTTGAAGGGAAAGATGTAACTCTGTGAGATGAATTTACAGAACACAGAGCAGTTTCTAAGAAATCTTCTTTCCAGTTTTGAACGGAAGATATTTCCTTTTTCACCATAGCCCTCTATGGGCTTCCAAATATCCCTTTGCCAATTCCACAAGGACAGCCTTAGCGAAAGGTTTCTTGAAGGGAAAGATGTAACTGTGTGAGATGAACTAACAGAACACAGAAGAGTTTCTCAGAAAGGTTCTTTCCAGTTTTGAACGGAAGATATTTCCTTTTTCACCATAGCCCTCTATGGGCTTCCAAATATCCCTTTGCCAATTCCACCACAACGGCCTTAGCGAAAGGATTCTTGAAGGGAAAGATGTAACTCTGTGAGATGAATTAACAGAACACAGAACAGTTCCTCAGAAAGGTTCTTTCCAGTTTTGAACGGAAGATATTTCCTTTTTCACCATAGCCCTCTATGGGCTTCCAAATATCCCTTTGCCAATTCCACAAGAACGGCCTTAGAGAAAGGCTTCTTGAAGGGAAAGATGTAACTCTGTGAGATGAATTAACAGAACACAGAGCAGTTTCTCAGAAAGCTTCTTTCCAGTTTTAACGGAAGATATTTCCTTTTTCACCATAGCCCTCTATGGGCTTCCAAATATCCCTTTGCCAATTCCACAAGAACGGCCTTAGCGAAAGGCTTCTTGAAGGGAAAGATGTAACTCTGTGAGATGAATTAACAGAACACAGAGCAGTTTCTCAGAAAGCTTCTTTCCAATTTTGAACGGAAGATATTTCCTTTTTCACCATAGCCCTCTATGGCTTTCCAAATATCCCTTTGCCAATTCCACAAGAACAGCCTTAGCGAAAGGCTTCTTGAAGGGATAGATGTAACTGTGTGAGATGAATTAACGGAACACAGAGCAGTTTCTCAGAAAGCTTCTTTCCAGTTTTGAACGGAAGATATTTCCTTTTTCACCATAGCCCTCTATGGGCTTCCAAATATCCCTTTGCCAGTTCCACAAGAACAGCCTTATCGAAAGGCATCTTGAAGGGAAAGATGTAACTGTGTGAGATGAATTAACAGAACACAGAGCAGTTTCTCAGAAAGTTTCTTTCCAGTTTTGAACGGAAGATATTTCCTTTTTCACCATAGCCATCTATGGGCTTCCAAATATCCCTCTGCGAATTCCACAAGAACAGCCTTAGCGAAAGGCTTCTTGAAGGGAAAGATGTAGCTGTGTGAGATGAATCAACAGAACACAGAGCAGTTTCTTAGAAAGCTTCTTTCCGGTTTTGAACGGAAGATATTTCCTTTTTCACCATAGCCCTCTATGGGCTTCCAAATATCCCTTTGCCAATTCCACAAGAACAGCCTTAGCGAAAGGCTTTTGAAGGGAAAGATGTAACTCTGTGAGATGAATTAACAGAACACAGAGCAGTTTCTCAGAAAGCTTCTTTCCAGTTTTGAACGGAAGATATTTCCTTTTTCACCATAGCCCTCTATGGGCTTCCACAAATCACTTTGCCAATTCCACAAGAACAGCCTTAGCGAAAGTCTTCTTGAAGGGAAAGATGTAACTCTGTGAGATGAATTAACAGAACACAGAGCAGTTTCTCAGAAAGCTTGTTTCTAGTTTTGAACGGAAGATATTTCCTTTTTCACCATAGCCCTCTATGGGCTTCCAAATATCCCTTTGCCAATTCCACAAGAACAGCCTTAGCGAAAGGCTTCTTGAAGGGAAAGATGTAACTCTGTGAGATGAATTAACAGAACACAGAGCAGTTTCTCAGAAAGCTTCTTTCCAGTTTTGAACGGAAGATATTTCGTTTTTCACCATAGCCCTCTATGGGCTTCCAAATATCCCTTTGCCAATTCCACAAGAACAGCTTAAGCGAAAGGCTTCTTGAAGGGAAAGATGTAACTCTGTGAGATGAATTAACAGAACACAGAGTAGTTTCTCAGAAAGCTTCTTTCCAGTTTTGAACGGAAGATATTTCCTTTTTCACCATAGCCCTCAATGGGCTTCCAAATATCCCTTTGCCAATTCCACAAGAACAGCCTTAGCGAAAGGCTTCTTGAAGGGAAAGATGTAACTCTGTGAGATGAATTTACAGAACACAGAGCAGTTTCTAAGAAATCTTCTTTCCAGTTTTGAACGGAAGATATTTCCTTTTTCACCATAGCCCTCTATGGGCTTCCAAATATCCCTTTGCCAATTCCACAAGGACAGCCTTAGCGAAAGGTTTCTTGAAGGGAAAGATGTAACTGTGTGAGATGAACTAACAGAACACAGAAGAGTTTCTCAGAAAGGTTCTTTCCAGTTTTGAACGGAAGATATTTCCTTTTTCACCATAGCCCTCTATGGGCTTCCAAATATCCCTTTGCCAATTCCACCACAACGGCCTTAGCGAAAGGATTCTTGAAGGGAAAGATGTAACTCTGTGAGATGAATTAACAGAACACAGAACAGTTCCTCAGAAAGGTTCTTTCCAGTTTTGAAAGGAAGATATTTCCTTTTTCACCATAGCCCTCTATGGGCTTCCAAATATCCCTTTGCCAATTCCACAAGAACGGCCTTAGAGAAAGGCTTCTTGAAGGGAAAGATGTAACTCTGTGAGATGAATTAACAGAACACAGAGCAGTTTCTCAGAAAGCTTCTTTCCAGTTTTAACGGAAGATATTTCCTTTTTCACCATAGCCCTCTATGGGCTTCCAAATATCCCTTTGCCAATTCCACAAGAACGGCCTTAGCGAAAGGCTTCTTGAAGGGAAAGATGTAACTCTGTGAGATGAATTAACAGAACACAGAGCAGTTTCTCAGAAAGCTTCTTTCCAGTTTTGAACGGAAGATATTTCCTTTTTCACCATAGCCCTCTATGGCTTTCCAAATATCCCTTTGCCAATTCCACAAGAACAGCCTTAGCGAAAGGCTTCTTGAAGGGATAGATGTAACTGTGTGAGATGAATTAACGGAACACAGAGCAGTTTCTCAGAAAGCTTCTTTCCAGTTTTGAACGGAAGATATTTCCTTTTTCACCATAGCCCTCTATGGGCTTCCAAATATCCCTTTGCCAATTCCACAAGAACAGCCTTAGCGAAAGGCATCTTGAAGGGAAAGATGTAACTGTGTGAGATGAATTAACAGAACACAGAGCAGTTTCTCAGAAAGTTTCTTTCCAGTTTTGAACGGAAGATATTTCCTTTTTCACCATAGCCATCTATGGGCTTCCAAATATCCCTCTGCGAATTCCACAAGAACAGCCTTAGCGAAAGGCTTCTTGAAGGGAAAGATGTAACTGTGTGAGATGAATTAACAGAACACAGAGCAGTTTCTCAGAAAGCTTCTTTCCGGTTTTGAACGGAAGATATTTCCTTTTTCACCATAGCCCTCTATGGGCTTCCAAATATCCCTTTGCCAATTCCACAAGAACAGCCTTAGCGAAAGGCTTTTGAAGGGAAAGATGTAACTCTGTGAGATGAATTAACAGAACACAGAGCAGTTTCTCAGAAAGCTTCTTTCCAGTTTGGAACGGAAGATATTTCCTTTTTCACCATAGCCCTCTATGGGCTTCCAAATATCCCTTTGCCAATTCCACAAGAACAGCCTTAGCGAAAGGCTTCTTGAAGGGAAAGATGTAACTCTGTGAGATGAATTAACAGAACACAGAGTAGTTTCTCAGAAAGCTTCTTTCCAGTTTTAAACGGAAGATATTTCCTTTTTCACCATAGCCCTCTATGGGCTTCCAAATATCCCTTTGCCAATTCCACAAGAACGGCCTTAGCGAAAGGCTTCTTGAAGGGAAAGATGTAACTCCGTGAGATGAATTAACAGAACACAGAGCAGTTTCTCAGAAAGCTTCTTTCCAGTTTTGAACGGAAGATATTTCCTGTTTCACCGTAGCCCTCTATGGGCTTCCAAATATCCCTTTGCCAATTCCACAAGAAGAGCCTTAGCGAAAGGCTTCTTGAAGGGAAAGATGTAACTCTGTGAGATGAATTAACAGAACACAGAGCAGTTTCTCAGAAATCTTCTTTCAAGTTTTGAACGGCAGATATTTCCTTTTTCACCATAGCCCTCTATGGGCTTCCAAATATCCCTTTGCCAATTCCACAAGAACAGCCTTAGCGAAAGGCTTCTTGAAGGGAAAGATGTAACTCTTTGAAATGAATTAACAGAACACAGAGCAGTTTCTCAGAAAGCTTCTTTCCAGTTTTGAACGGAAGATAATTACTTTTTCACCATAGCCCTCTATGGGCTTCCAAATATCCCTTTGCCAATTCCACAAGAACGGCCTTAGCGAAAGGCTTCTTGAAGGGAAAGATGTAACTCTGTGAGATGAATTAACAGAACACAGAGCAGTTTCTCAAAAAGATTCTTTCCAGTTTTGAACGGAAGATATTTCCTTTTTCACCATAGCCCTCTATGGGCTCACAAATATCCCTTTGCCAATTTCACAAGAACAGCCTTAGCTAAAGGCTTCTTGAAGGGAAAGATGTAACTCTGTGAGATGAATTAGCAGAACACAGAGCAGTTTCTCAGAAAGCTTCTTTCCAGTTTTGAACGGAAGATATTTCCTTTTTCACCATAGCCCTCTATGGGCTTCCAAATATCCCTTTACCAATTCCACAAGAACAGCCTTAGCGAAAGGCTTCTTGAAGGGAAAGATGTAACTCTGTGAGATGAATTAACAGAACACAGAGCAGTTTCTCAGAAAGCTTCCTTCCAGTTTTGAACGGAAGATATTTCCTTTTTAACCATAGCCCTCTATGAGCTTCCAAATATCCATTTTCCAATTCCACAAGAACAGCCTTAGCGAAAGGCTTCTTGAAGGGAAAGATGTAACTCTGTGAGATGAATTTACAGAACACATAGCAGTTTCTCAGAATGCTTCTTTCCAGTTTTGAACGGAAGATATTTCCTTTTTCACCATAGCCCTCTATGGGCTTCCACAAATCACTTTGCCAATTCCACAAGAACAGCCTTAGCGAAAGTCTTCTTGAAGGGAAAGATGTAACTCTGTGAGATGAATTAACAGAACACAGAGCAGTTTCTCAGAAAGCTTGTTTCTAGTTTTGAACGGAAGATATTTCCTTTTTCACCATAGCCCTCTATGGGCTTCCAAATATCCCTTTGCCAATTCCACAAGAACAGCCGTAGAGAAAGGCTTCTTGAAGGGAAAGATGTAACTCTGTGAGATGAATTAACAGAACACAGAGCAGTTTCTCAGAAAGCTTCTTTCCAGTTTTAACGGAAGATATTTCCTTTTTCACCATAGCCCTCTATGGGCTTCCAAATATCCCTTTGACAATTCCACAAGAACGGCCTTAGCGAAAGGCTTCTTGAAGGGAAAGATGTAACTCTGTGAGATGAATTAACAGAACACAGAGCAGTTTCTCAGAAAGCTTCTTTCCAATTTTGAACGGAAGATATTTATTTTTTCACCATAGCCCTCTATGGGTTTCCAAATATCCCTTTGCCAATTCCACAAGAACAGCCTTAGCGAAAGGCTTTTGAAGGGAAAGATGTAACTCTGTGAGATGAATTAACAGAACACAGAGCAGTTTCTCAGAAAGCTTCTTTCCAATTTTGAACGGAAGATATTTCCTTTTTCACCATAGCCCTCTATGGGCTTCCAAATATCCCTTTGCCAATTCCACAAGAACAGCCTTAGCGAAAGGCTTTTGAAGGTAAAGATGTAACTCTGTGAGATGAATTAACAGAACACAGAGCAGTTTCTCAGAAAGCTTCTTTCCAGTTTGGAACGGAAGATATTTCCTTTTTTACCATAGCCCTCTATGGGCTTCCAAATATCCCTCTGCCAATACCACAAGAACAGACTTAGCGAAAGGCTTCTTGAAGAGAAAGATGTAACTGTGTGAGATGAATTAACAGAACGCAGAGCAGTTTCTCAGAAAGCTTCTTTCCAGTTTTGAACGGAAGATAATTCCTTTTTCACCATAGCCCTCTATGGGCTTCCAAATATCCCTTTGCCAATTCCACAAGAACAGCCTTAGCGAAAGGCTTCTTGAAGGGAAAGATGTAACTCTGTGAGATGAATTAACAGAACACAGAGCAGTTTCTCAGAAAGCTTCCTTCCAGTTTTGAACGGAAGATATTTCCTTTTTAACCATAGCCCTCTATGGGCTACCAAATATCCATTTTCCAATTCCACAAGAACAGCCTTAGCGAAAGGCTTCTTGAAGGGAAAGATGTAACTCTGTGAGATGAATTTACAGAACACATAGGAGTTTCTCAGAATGCTTCTTTCCAGTTTTGAACGGAAGATATTTCCTTTTTCACCATAGCCCTCTATGGGCTTCCAAATATCCCTTTGCCAATTCCACAAGAACAGCCTTAGCGAAAGGTTTCTTGAAGGGAAAGATGTAACTCTGTGAGATGAATTAACAGAACACAGAGTAGTTTCTCAGAAAGCTTCTTTCCAGTTTTGAACGGAAGATATTTCCTTTTTCACCATAGCCCTCTATGGGCTTCCAAATATCCCTTTGCCAATTCCACAAGAACGGCCTTAGCGAAAGGCTTCTTGAAGGGAAAGATGTAACTCTGTGAGATGAATTAACAGAACACAGAGCAGTTTCTCAGAAAGCTTCTTTCCAGTTTTGAACGGAAGATATTTCCTGTTTCACCGTAGCCCTCTATGGGCTTCCAAATATCCCTTTGCCAATTCCACAAGAACAGCCTTAGAGAAAGGCTTCTTGAATGGAAACATGTAACTCTGTGAGATGAATTACCAGAACACAGAGCAGTGTCTCAGAAAGCTTCTTTCCAGTTTTGAACGGAAGATATTTCCTTTTTCACCATAGCCCTCTATGGGCTTCCAAATATCCCTTTGCCAATTCCACAAGAACAGCCTTAGCGAAAGGCTTCTTGAAGGGAAAGATGTAACTGTGTGAGATGAATTAACAGAACACAGAGCAGTTTCTCAGAAAGCTTCTTTCCAGTTTTGAACGGAAGATATTTCCTTTTTCACGATAGCCCTCTATGGGCTTCCAAATATCAATTTGCAAATTCCACAAGAACAGCCTTAGCGAAAGGCTTCTTGAAGGGAAAGATGTAACTCTGTGAGATGAATTAACAGAACACAGAGCAGTTTCTCAGAAAGCTTCTTTCCAGTTTTGAACGGAAGATATTTCCTTTTTCACCATAGCCCTCTATGGGCTTCCAAATATCCCTTTGCCAATTCCACAAAAACAGCCTTAGCGAAAGGCTTCTTAAAGGGAAAGATGTAACTCTGTGAGATGAATTAACAGAACACAGAGCAGTTTCTCAGAAAGCTTCTTTCCAGTTTTGAACGGAAGATATTTCCTTTTTCACCATAGCCCTCTATGGGCTTCCACAAATCCCTTTGCCAATTCCACAAGAACAGCCTTAGCGAAAGTCTTCTTGAAGGGAAAGATGTAACTCTGTGAGATGAATTAACAGAACACAGAGCAGTTTCTCAGAAAGCTTGTTTCCAGTTTTGAACGGAGGATATTTCCTTTTTCACCATAGCCCTCTATGGGCTTCCAAATATCCCTTTGCCAATTCCACAAGAACAGCCTTAGCGAAAGGTTTCTTGAAGGGAAAGATGTAACTCTGTGAGATGAATTAACAGAACACAGAGCAGTTTCTCAGAAAGCTTCTTTCCAGTTTTGAACGGAAGATATTTCCTTTTTCACCATAGCCCTCTATGGGCTTCCAAATATCCCTCTGCCAATTCCACAAGAACAGCTTAAGCGAAAGACTTCTTGAAGGGAAAGATGTAACTCTGTGAGATGAATTAACAGAACACAGAGCAGTTTCTCAGAAAGCTTCTTTCCAGTTTTGAACGGAAGATATTTCCTTTTTCACCATAGCCCTCTATGGGCTTCCAAATATCCCTTTGCCAATTCCACAAGAACAGCCTTAGCGAAAGGCTTCTTGAAGGGAAAGATGTAACTCTGTGAGATGAATTAACAGAACACAGAGCAGTTTCTAAGAAAGCTTCTTTCCAGTTTTTAACGGAAGATATTTCCTTTTTCACCGTAGCCCTCTATGGGCTTCCAAATATCTCTTTGCCAATTCCACAAGGACAGCCTTAGCGAAAGGTTTCTTGAAGGGAAAGATGAAACACTGTGAGATGAACTAACAGAACACAGAACAGTTTCTCAGAAAGGTTCTTTACAGTTTTGAACGGAAGATATTTCCTTTTTCACCATAGCCCTCTATGGGCTTCCAAATATCCCTTTGCCAATTCCACCAGAACGGCCTTAGCGAAAGGATTCTTGAAGGGAAAGATGTAACTCTGTGAGATGAATTAACAGAACACAGAACAGTTCCTCAGAAAGGTTCTTTCCAGTTTTGAACGGAAGATATTTCCTTTTTCACCATAGCCCTCTATGGCCTTCCAAATATCCCTTTGCCAATTCCACAAGGACAGCCTTAGCGAAAGGTTTCTTGAAGGGAAAGATGTAACTCTGTGAGATGAACTAACAGAACACAGAACAGTTTCTCAGAAAGGTTCTTTCCAGTTTTGAACGGAAGATATTTCCTTTTTCACCATAGCCCTCTATGGGCTTCCAAATATCCTTTTGCCAATTCCACCAGAACGGCCATAGCGAAAGGATTCTTGAAGGGAAAGATGTAACTCTGTGAGATGAATTAACAGAACACAGAACAGTTCCTCAGAAAGTTTCTTTCCAGTTTTGAACGGAAGATATTTCCTTTTTCACCAATGCCCTCTATGGGCTTCCAAATATCCCTTTGCCAATTCCACAAGAACAGCCTTAGAGAAAGGCTTCTTGAAGGGAAAGATGTAACTCTGTGAGATGAATTAACAGAACACAGAGCAGTTTCTCAGAAAGCTTCTTTCCAGTTTTGAACGGAAGATATTTCCTTTTTCACCGTAGCCCTCTATGGGCTTCCAAATATCCCTTTGCCAATTCCACAAGAACAGCCTTAGCGAAAGGCTTCTTGAAGGGAAAGATGTAACTCTGTGAGATGAATTAACAGAACACAGAGCAGTTTCTCACAAAGCTTGTTTCCAGTTTTGAACGGAAGATATTTCCTTTTTCAGCATAGCCCTCTATGGGCTTCCAAATATCCCTTTGCCAATTCCACAAGACCAGCCTTAGCGAAAGGCTTCTTGAAGGAAAAGATGTAACTCTGTGAGATGAATTAACAGAACACAGAGCAGTTTCTCAGAAAGCTTCTTTCCAGTTTTGAACGGAAGATATTTCCTTTTTCACCATAGCCCTCTATGGGCTTCCAAATATCCGTCTGCGAATTCCACAAGAACAGCCTTAGCGAAAGGCTTCTTGAAGGGAAAGATGTAACTGTGTGAGATGAATTAACAGAACACAGAGCAGTTTCTCAGAAAGCTTCTTTCCGGTTTTGAACGGAAGATATTTCCTTTTTCACCATAGCCCTCTATGGGCTTCCAAATATCCCTTTGCCAATTCCACAAGAACAGCATTAGCGAAAGGCTTTTGAAGGGAAAGATGTAACTCTGTGAGATGAATTAACAGAACACAGAGCAGTTTCTCAGAAAGCTTCTTTCCTGTTTGGAACGGAAGATATTTCCTTTTTCACCATAGCCCTCTATGGGCTTCCAAATATCCCTTTGCCAATTCCACAAGAACAGCCTTAGCGAAAGGCTTCTTGAAGGGAAAGATGTAACTCTGTGAGATGAATTAACAGGACACAGAGCAGTTTCTCACAAAGCTTGTTTCCAGTTTTGAACGGAAGATATTTCCTTTTTCACCATAGCCCTCTATGGGCTTCCAAATATCCCTTTGCCAATTCCACAAGAACAGCCTTAACGAAAGGCTTCTTGAAGGGAAAGATGTAACTCTGTGAGATGAATTAACAGAACACAGAGCAGTATCTCAGAAAGCTTCTTTCCAGTTTTGAACGGAAGATATTTCCTTTTTCACCATAGCCCTCTATGGGCTTCCAAATATCCCTTTGCCAATTCCACAAGAACAGCCTTAACGAAAGGTTTCTTCAAGGGAAAGATGTAACTCTGTGAGATGAACTAACAGAACACAGAACAGTTTCTCAGAAAGGTTCTTTCCAGTTTTGAACGGAAGATATTTCCTTTTTCACCATAGCCCTCTATGGGCTTCCAAATATCCCTTTGCCAATTCCACCACAACGGCCTTAGCGAAAGGATTCTTGAAGGGAAAGATGTAACTCTGTGAGATGAATTAACAGAACACAGAACAGTTCCTCAGAAAGGTTCTTTCCAGTTTTGAACGGAAGATATTTCCTTTTTCACCAATGCCCTCTATGGGCTTCCAAATATCCCTTTGCCAATTCCACCAGAACGGCCTTAGCGAAAGGATTCTTGAAGGGAAAGATGTAACTCTGTGAGATGAATTAACAGAACACAGAACAGTTCCTCAGAAAGGTTCTTTCCAGTTTTGAACGGAAGATATTTCCTTTTTCACCAATGCCCTCTATGGGCTTCCAAATATCCCTTTGCCAATTCCTCAAGAACAGCCTTAGAGAAAGGCTTCTTGAAGGGAAAGATGTAACTCTGTGAGATGAATTAACAGAACACAGAGCAGTTTCTCAGAAAGCTTCTTTCCAGTTTTGAACGGAAGATATTTCCTTTTTCACCATAGCCCTCTATGGGCTTCCAAATATCCCTTTGCCAATTCCACAAGAACAGCCTTAGCGAAAGGCTTCTTGAAGGGAAAGATGTAACTGTGTGAAATGAATTAACAGAACACAGAGCAGTTTCTCAGAAAGCTTCTTTCCAGTTTTGAACGGAAGATATTTCCTTTTTCACCATAGCCCACTATGGGCTTCCAAATATCCCTTTGCCAATTCCACAAGAACAGCCTTAGCGAAAGGCTTCTTGAAGGGAAAGATGTAACTCTGTGAGATGAATTCACAGAACACAGAGCAGTTTCTCACAAAGCTTGTTTCCAATTTTGAACGGAAGATATTTCCTTTTTCACCATAGCCCTCTATGGGCTTCCAAATATCCCTTTGCCAATTCCACAAGAATAGCCTTAGCGAAAGGCTTCTTGAAGGGAAAGATGTAACTCTGTGAGATGAATTAACAGAACACAGAGCAGTTTCTCAGAAAGCTTCTTTCCAGTTTTGAACGGAAGATATTTCCTTTTTCACCGTAGCCCTCTATGGGCTTCCAAATATCCCTTTGCCAATTCCACAAGAACAGCCTTAGCGAAAGGCTTCTTGAAGGGAAAGATGTACCTGTGTGAGACGAATTAACAGAACACAGAGCAGTTTCTCAGAAAGCTTCTTTCCAGTTTTGAACGGAAGATATTTCCTTTTTCACCATAGCCCTCTATGGGCTTCCAAATATCCCTTTGCCAATTCCACAAGGACAGCCTTAGCGAAAGGTTTCTTGAAGGGAAAGATGTAACTCTGTGAGATGAACTAACAGAACACAGAACAGTTTCTCAGAAAGGTTCTTTCCAGTTTTGAACGGAAGATATTTCCTTTTTCACCATAGCCCTCTATGGGCTTCCAAATATCCCTTTGCCAATTCCAGCAGAACGGCCTTAGCGAAAGGATTCTTGAAGGGAAAGATGTAACTCTGTGAGATGGATAAACAGAACACAGAACAGTTCCTCAGAAAGGTTCTTTCCAGTTTTGAACGGAAGATATTTCCTTTTTCACCAATGCCCTCTATGGGCTTCCAAATATCCCTTTGCCAATTCCACCACAACGGCCTTATCGAAAGGATTCTTGAAGGGAAAGATGTAACTCTGTGAGATGAATTAACAGAACACAGAACAGTTCCTCAGAAAGGTTCTTTCCAGTTTTGAACGGAAGATATTTCCTTTTTCACCAATGCCCTCTATGGGCTTCCAAATATCCCTTTTCCAATTCCACAAGAACAGCCTTAGAGAAAGGCTTCTTGAAGGGAAAGATGTAACTCTGTGAGATGAATTAACAGAACACAGAGCAGTTTCTCAGAAAGCTTCTTTCCCGTTTTGAACGGAAGATATTTCCTTTTTCACCAAAGCCCTCTATGGGCTACCAAATATCCCTTTGCCAATTCCACAAGAACAGCCTTAGCGAAAGGCTTCCTGAAGGGAATCATCTAACTCTGTGAGATGAATTAACAGAACACAGAGCAGTTTCTCAGAAAGCTTCTTTCCAGTTTTGAACGGAAGATATTTCCTTTTACACCATAGCCCTCTAAGGGCCTCCAAATATCCCTTGGCCAATTCCACAAGAACAGCCTTAGCCAAAGGCTTCTTGAAGGGAAAGATGTAACTCTGTGAGATGAATTAACAGAACACAGAGCAGTTTCTCAGAAAGCTTCTTTCCTGTTTTGAACGGAAGATATTTCCTTTTTCACCATAGCCCTCTATGTGCTTCCAAATATCCCTTTGACAATTCCACAAGAACGGCCTTAGCGAAAGGCTTCTTGAAGGGAAAGATGTAACTCTGTGAGATGAATTAACAGAACACAGAACAGTTTCTCAGAAAGCTTCTTTCCAGTTTTGAACGGAAGATATTCCTTTTTCACCGTAGCCCTCTATGGGCTTCCAAATATCCCTTTGCCAATTCCACAAGAACAGCCTTAGCGAAAGGCTTCTTGAAGGGAAAGATGTAACTCTGTGAGATGAATTAACAGAACACAGAGCAGTTTCTCAGAAAGCTTCTTTCCAGTTTTGAACGGAATATATTTCCTTTTTCACCATAGCCCTCTATGGGCTTCCAAATATCCCTTTGCCAATTCCACAAGAACAGCCTTAGCGAAAGGCTTCTTGAAGGGAAAGATGTAACTCTGTGAGATGAATTAACAGAACACAGAGCAGTTTCTCAGAAAGCTTCTTTCCAGTTTTGAACGGAAGATATTTCCTTTTTCACCATAGCCCTCTATGGCCTTCCAAATATCCCTTTGCCAATTCCACAAGAACAGCCTTAGCGAAAGGCTTCTTGAAGGGAAAGATGTAACTGTGTGAGATGAATTAACAGAACACAGAGCAGTTTCTCAGAAAGCTTCTTTCCAGTTTTGAACGGAAGATATTTCCTTTTTCACCATAACCCTCTATGGGCTTCCAAATATCCCTTTGCCAATTCCACAAGAACAGCCTTAGCGAAAGGCTTCTTGAAGGGAAAGATGTAACTCTGTGAGATGAATTAACAGAACACAGAGCAGTTTCTCAGAAAGCTTCTTTCCAGTTTTGAACGGAAGATATTTCCTTTTTCACCGTAGCCCTCTATGGGCTTCCAAATATCCCTTTGCCAATTCCACAAGAACAGCCTTAGCGTAAGGCTTCTTGAAGGGAAAGATGTAACTCTGTGAGATGAATTAACAGAACACAGAGCAGTTTCTCACAAAGCTTGTTTCCAGTTTTGAACGGAAGATATTTCCTTTTTCACCATAGCCCTCTATGGGCTTTGAAATATCCCTTTGCCAATTCCACAAGAACAGCCTTAGCGAAAGGCTTCTTGAAGGAAAAGATGTAACTCTGTGAGATGAATTAACAGAACACAGAGCAGTTTCTCAGAAAGCTTCTTTCCAGTTTTGAACGGAAGATATTTCCTTTTCCACCATAGCCCTCTATGGCCTTCCAAATATCCCTTTGCCAATTCCACAAGAACAGCCTTAGCGAAAGGCTTCTTGAAGTGAAAGATGTAACTGTGTGAGATGAATTAACAGAACACAGAGCAGTTTCTCAGAAAGCTTCTTTCCAGTTTTGAACGGAAGATATTTCCTTTTTCACCATAGCCCTCTATGGGCTTCCAAATATCCCTTTGCCAATTCCACAAGAACAGCCTTAGCGAAAGGCTTCTTGAAGGGAAAGATGTAACTCTGTGAGATGAATTAACAGAACACAGAGCAGTTTCTCACAAAGCTTCTTTCCAGTTTTGAACGGAAGATATTTCCTTTTTCACCGTAGCCCTCTATGGGCTTCCAAATATCCCTTTGCCAATTCCACAAGAACAGCCTTAGCGCAAGGCTTCTTGAAGGGAAAGATGTAACTCTGTGAGATGAACTAACAGAACACAGAACAGTTTCTCAGAAAGGTTCTTTCCAGTTTTGAACGGAAGATATTTCCTTTTTCACCATAGCCCTCTATGGGCTTCCAAATATCCCTTTGCCAATTCCAGCAGAACGGCCTTAGCGAAAGGATTCTTGAAGGGAAAGATGTAACTGTGTGAGATGAATTAACAGAACACAGAGCAGTTTCTCAGAAAGCTTCTTTCCAGTTTTGAACGGAAGATATTTCCTTTTTCACCATAGCCCTCTATGGGCTTCCAAATATCCCTTTGCCAATTCCACAAGAACAGCCTTAGCGAAAGGCTTCTTGAAGGGAAAGATGTAACTCTGTGAGATGAATTAACAGAACACAGAGCAGTTTCTCAGAAAGCTTCTTTCCAGTTTTGAACGGAAGATATTTCCTTTTTCACCGTAGCCCTCTATGGGCTTCCAAATATCCCTTTGCCAATTCCACAAGAACAGCCTTAGCGCAAGGCTTCTTGAAGGGAAAGATGTAACTCTGTGAGATGAATTAACAGAACACAGAGCAGTTTCTCACAAAGCTTGTTTCCAGTTTTGAACGGAAGATATTTCCTTTTTCACCATAGCCCTCTATGGGCTTTGAAATATCCCTTTGCCAATTCCACAAGAACAGCCTTAGCGAAAGGCTTCTTGAAGGAAAAGATGTAACTCTGTAAGATGAATTAACAGAACACAGAGCAGTTTCTCAGAAAGCTTCTTTCCAGTTTTGAACGGAAGATATTTCCTTTTTCACCATAGCCCTCTATGGGCTTCCAAATATCCCTTTGCCAATTGCACAAGAACAGCCTTAGCGAAAGGCTTCTTGAAGGGAAAGATGTAACTCTGTGAGATGAATTAACAGAACACAGAGCAGTTTCTCAGAAAGCTTCTTTCCAGTTTTGAACGGAAGATATTTCCTTTTTCACCATAGCCCTCTATGGGCTTCCAAATATCCCTTTGCCAATTCCACAAGAACAGCCTTACGGAAAGGCTTCTTGAAGGGAAAGATGTAACTCTGTGAGATGAATTAACAGAACACAGAGCAGTTTCTCAGAAAGCTTCTTTCCAGTTTTGAACGGAAGATATTTCCTTTTTCACCGTAGCCCTCTATGGGGTTCCAAATATCCCTTTGCCAATTCCACAAGAACAGCCTTAGCGAAAGGCTTCTTGAAGGGAAAGATGTAACTCTGTGAGATGAATTAACAGAACACAGAGCAGTTACTAAGAAAGCTTCTTTCCTGTTTTGAACGGAAGATATTTCCTTTTTCACCATAGCCCTCTATGTGCTTCCAAATATCCCTTTGACAATTCCACAAGAACGGCCTTAGCGAAAGGCTTCTTGAAGGGAAAGAAGTAACTCTGTGAGATGAATTAACAGAACACAGAACAGTTTCTCAGAAAGCTTCTTTCCAGTTTTGAACGGAAGATATTCCTTTTTCACCGTAGCCCTCTATGGGCTTCCAAATATCCCTTTGCCAATTCCACAAGAACAGCCTTAGCGAAAGGCTTCTTGAAGGGAAAGAAGTAACTCTGTGAGATGAATTAACAGAACACAGAGCAGTTTCTCAGAAAGCTTCTTTCCAGTTTTGAACGGAATATATTTCCTTTTTCACCATAGCCCTCTATGGGCTTCTAAATATCCCTTTGCCAATTCCACAAGAACAGCCTTAGCGAAAGCCTTCTTGAAGGGAAACATGTAACTCTGTGAGATGAATTAACAGAACACAGAGCAGTTTCTCAGAAAGCTTCTTTCCAGTTTTGAACGGAAGATATTTCCTTTTTCACCATAGCCCTCTATGGCCTTCCAAATATCCCTTTGCCAATTCCACAAGAACAGCCTTAGCGAAAGGCTTCTTGAAGGGAAAGATGTAACTGTGTGAGATGAATTAACAGAACACAGAGCAGTTTCTCAGAAAGCTTCTTTCCAGTTTTGAACGGAAGATATTTCCTTTTTCACCATAACCCTCTATGGGCTTCCAAATATCCCTTTGCCAATTCCACAAGAACAGCCTTAGCGAAAGGCTTCTTGAAGGGAAAGATGTAACTCTGTGAGATGAATTAACAGAACACAGAGCAGTTTCTCAGAAAGCTTCTTTCCAGTTTTGAACGGAAGATATTTCCTTTTTCACCGTAGCCCTCTATGGGCTTCCAAATATCCCTTTGCCAATTCCACAAGAACAGCCTTAGCGCAAGGCTTCTTGAAGGGAAAGATGTAACTCTGTGAGATGAATTAACAGAACACAGAGCAGTTTCTCACAAAGCTTGTTTCCAGTTTTGAACGGAAGATATTTCCTTTTTCACCATAGCCCTCTATGGGCTTTGAAATATCCCTTTGCCAATTCCACAAGAACAGCCTTAGCGAAAGGCTTCTTGAAGGAAAAGATGTAACTCTGTGAGATGAATTAACAGAACACAGAGCAGTTTCTCAGAAAGCTTCTTTCCAGTTTTGAACGGAAGATATTTCCTTTTCCACCATAGCCCTCTATGGCCTTCCAAATATCCCTTTGCCAATTCCACAAGAACAGCCTTAGCGAAAGGCTTCTTGAAGGGAAAGATGTAACTGTGTGAGATGAATTAACAGAACACAGAGCAGTTTCTCAGAAAGCTTCTTTCCAGTTTTGAACGGAAGATATTTCCTTTTTCACCATAGCCCTCTATGGGCTTCCAAATATCCCTTTGCCAATTCCACAAGAACAGCCTTAGCGAAAGGCTTCTTGAAGGGAAAGATGTAACTCTGTGAGATGAATTAACAGAACACAGAGCAGTTTCTCAGAAAGCTTCTTTCCAGTTTTGAACGGAAGATATTTCCTTTTTCACCGTAGCCCTCTATGGGCTTCCAAATATCCCTTTGCCAATTCCACAAGAACAGCCTTAGCGCAAGGCTTCTTGAAGGGAAAGATGTAACTCTGTGAGATGAATTAACAGAACACAGAGCAGTTTCTCACAAAGCTTGTTTCCAGTTTTGAACGGAACATATTTCCTTTTTCACCATAGCCCTCTATGGGCTTTGAAATATCCCTTTGCCAATTCCACAAGAACAGCCTTAGCGAAAGGCTTCTTGAAGGAAAAGATGTAACTCTGTGAGATGAATTAACAGAACACAGAGCAGTTTCTCAGAAAGCTTCTTTCCAGTTTTGAACGGAAGATATTTCCTTTTTCACCATAGCCCTCTATGGGCTTCCAAATATCCCTTTGCCAATTCCACAAGAACAGCCTTAGCGAAAGGCTTCTTGAAGGGAAAGATGTAACTCTGTGAGATGAATTAACAGAACACAGAGCAGTTTCTCAGAAAGCTTCTTTCCAGTTTTGAACGGAAGATATTTCCTTTTTCACCATAGCCCTCTATGGGCTTCCAAATATCCCTTTGCCAATTCCACAAGAACAGCCTTACGGAAAGGCTTCTTGAAGGGAAAGATGTAACTCTGTGAGATGAATTAACAGAACACAGAGCAGTTTCTCAGAAAGCTTCTTTCCAGTTTTGAACGGAAGATATTTCCTTTTTCACCGTAGCCCTCTATGGGGTTCCAAATATCCCTTTGCCAATTCCACAAGAACAGCCTTAGCGAAAGGCTTCTTGAAGGGAAAGATGTAACTCTGTGAGATGAATTAACAGAACACAGAGCAGTTTCTAAGAAAGCTTCTTTCCTGTTTTGAACGGAAGATATTTCCTTTTTCACCATAGCCCTCTATGGGCTTCCAAATATCCCTTTGCCAATTCCACAAGAACGGCCTTAGCGAAAGGCTTCTTGAAGGGAAAGATGTAACTGTGTGAGACGAATTAACAGAACACAGAGCAGTTTCTCAAAAAGCTTCTTTCCAGTTTTGAACGGAAGATATTTCCTTTTTCACCATAGCCCTCTATGGGCTTCCAAATATCCCTTTGCCAATTCCACAAGAACAGCCTTAGCGAAAGGTTTCTTGAAGGGAAAGATGTAACTCTGTGAGATGAATTAACAGAACACAGAGCAGTTTCTCAGATAGCTTCTTTCCAGTTTTGAACGGAAGATATTTCCTTTTCCACCATAGCCCTCTATGGGCTTCCAAATATCCCTTTGTCAATTCCACAAGAACAGCCTTAGCGAAAGGCTTCTTGAAGGGAAAGATGTAACTCTGTGAGATGAATTAACAGAACACAGAGCAGTTTCTCAGAAAGCTTCTTTCCAGTTTTGAACGGAAGATATTCCTTTTTCACCGTAGCCCTCTATGGGCTTCCAAATATCCCTTTGCCAATTCCACAAGAACAGCCTTAGCGAAAGGCTTCTTGAAGGGAAAGATGTAACTCTGTGAGATGAATTAACAGAACACAGAGCAGTTTCTCAGAAAGCTTCTTTCCAGTTTTGAACGGAAGATATTTCCTTTTTCACCATAGCCCTCTATGGCCTTCCAAATATCCCTTGGCCAATTCCACAAGGACAGCCTTAGCGAAAGGTTTCTTGAAGGGAAAGATGTAACTCTGTGAGATGAACTAACAGAACACAGAACAGTCTGTCAGAAAGGTTCTTTCCAGTTTTGAACGGAAGATATTTCCTTTTTCACCATAGCCCTCTATGGGCTTCCAAATATCCCTTTGCCAATTCCACCAGAACGGCCTTAGCGAAAGGATTCTTGAAGGGAAAGATGTAACTCTGTGAGATGAATAAACAGAACACAGAACAGTTCCTCAGAAAGGTTCTTCCCAGTTTTGAACGGAAGATATTTCCTTTTTCACCAATGCCCTCTATGGGCTTCCAAATATCCCTTTGCCTATTCCACCAGAACGGCCTTAGCGAAAGGATTCTTGAAGGGAAAGATGTAACTCTGTGAGATGAATTAACAGAACACAGAACAGTTCCTCAGAAAGGTTCTTTCCAGTTTTGAACGGAAGATATTTCCTTTTTCACCAATGCCCTCTATGGGCTTCCAAATATCCCTTTGCCAATTCCACAAGAACAGCCTTAGAGAAAGGCTTCTTGAAGGGAAAGATGTAACTCTGTGAGATGAATTAACAGAACACAGAGCAGTTTCTCAGAAAGCTTCTTTCCAGTTTTGAACGGAAGATATTTCCTTTTTCACCATAGCCCTCTATGGCCTTCCAAATATCCCTTTGCCAATTCCACAAGGACAGCCTTAGCGAAAGGTTTCTTGAAGGGAAAGATGTAACTCTGTGAGATGAACTAACAGAACACAGAACAGTTTCTCAGAAAGGTTCTTTCCAGTTTTGAACGGAAGATATTTCCTTTTTCACCATAGCAATCTATGGGCTTCCAAATATCCCTTTGCCAATTCCACCAGAACGGCCTTAGCGAAAGGATTCTTGAAGGGAAAGATGTAACTCTGTGAGATGAATAAACAGAACACAGAACAGTTCCTCAGAAAGGTTCTTTCCAGTTTTGAACGGAAGATATTTCCTTTTTCACCAATGTCCTCTATGGGCTTCCAAATATCCCTTTGCCATCTCCACCAGAACGGCCTTAGCGAAAGGATTCTTGAAGGGAAAGATGTAACTCTGTGAGATGAATTAACAGAACACAGAAGAGTTCCTCAGAAAGGTTCTTTCCAGTTTTGAACGGAAGATATTTCCTTTTTCACCAATGCCCTCTTTGGGCTTCCAAATATCCCTTTGCCAATTCCACAAGAACAGCCTTAGAGAAAGGCTTCTTGAAGGGAAAGATGTAACTCTGTGAGATGAATTAACAGAACACAGAGCAGTTTCTCAGAAAGCTTCTTTCCAGTTTTGAACGGAAGATATTTCCTTTTTCACCATAGCCCTCTATGGGCTTCCAAATATCCCTTTGCCAATTCCACAAGAACAGCCTTAGCGAAAGGTTTCTTGAAGGGAAAGATGTAACTGTGTGAGATGAATTAACAGAACACAGAGCAGTTTCTCAGAAAGCTTCTTTCCAGTTTTGAACGGAAGATATTTCCTTTTTCACCATAGCCCTCTATAGGCTTCCAAATATGCCTTTGCCAATTCCACAAGAACAGCCTTAGCGAAAGGCTTCTTGAAGGGAAAGATGTAACTCTGTGAGATGAATTAACAGAACATAGAGCAGTTTCTCAGAAAGCTTCTTTCCAGTTTTGAACGGAGGATATTTCCTTTTACACCATAGCCCTCTAAGGGCTTCCAAATATCCCTTTGCCAATTCCACAAGAACAGCCTTAGCGAAAGGTTACTTGAAGGGAAAGATGTAACTCTGTGAGATGAATTAACAGAACACAGAGCAGTTTCTCAGAAAGCTTCTTTCCAGTTTTGAACGGAAGATATTTCCTTTTTCACCATAGCCCTCTATGGGCTTCCAAATATCCCTTTGCCAATTCCACAAGAACAGCCTTAGCGAAAGGCTTCTTGAAGGGAAAGATGTAACTCTGTGAGATGAATTAACAGAACACAGAGCAGTTTCTAAGAAAGCTTCTTTCCTGTTTTGAACGGAAGATATTTCCTTTTTCACCATAGCCCTCTATGGGCTTCCAAATATCCCTTTGCCAAATCCACAAGAACGGCCTTAGCGAAAGGCTTCTTGAAGGGAAAGATGTAACTGTGTGAGATGAATAAACAGAACACAGAACAGTTCCTCAGAAAGGTTCTTCCCAGTTTTGAACGGAAGATATTTCCTTTTTCACCAATGCCCTCTATGGGCTTCCAAATATCCCTTTGCCTATTCCACCAGAACGGCCTTAGCGAAAGGATTCTTGAAGGGAAAGATGTAACTCTGTGAGATGAATTAACAGAACACAGAACAGTTCCTCAGAAAGGTTCTTTCCAGTTTTGAACGGAAGATATTTCCTTTTTCACCAATGCCCTCTATGGGCTTCCAAATATCCCTTTGCCAATTCCACAAGAACAGCCTTAGAGAAAGGCTTCTTGAAGGGAAAGATGTAACTCTGTGAGATGAATTAACAGAACACAGAGCAGTTTCTCAGAAAGCTTCTTTCCAGTTTTGAACGGAAGATATTTCCTTTTTCACCATAGCCCTCTATGGCCTTCCAAATATCCCTTTGCCAATTCCACAAGGACAGCCTTAGCGAAAGGTTTCTTGAAGGGAAAGATGTAACTCTGTGAGATGAACTAACAGAACACAGAACAGTTTCTCAGAAAGGTTCTTTCCAGTTTTGAACGGAAGATATTTCCTTTTTCACCATAGCAATCTATGGGCTTCCAAATATCCCTTTGCCAATTCCACCAGAACGGCCTTAGCGAAAGGATTCTTGAAGGGAAAGATGTAACTCTGTGAGATGAATAAACAGAACACAGAACAGTTCCTCAGAAAGGTTCTTTCCAGTTTTGAACGGAAGATATTTCCTTTTTCACCAATGTCCTCTATGGGCTTCCAAATATCCCTTTGCCATCTCCACCAGAACGGCCTTAGCGAAAGGATTCTTGAAGGGAAAGATGTAACTCTGTGAGATGAATTAACAGAACACAGAAGAGTTCCTCAGAAAGGTTCTTTCCAGTTTTGAACGGAAGATATTTCCTTTTTCACCAATGCCCTCTTTGGGCTTCCAAATATCCCTTTGCCAATTCCACAAGAACAGCCTTAGAGAAAGGCTTCTTGAAGGGAAAGATGTAACTCTGTGAGATGAATTAACAGAACACAGAGCAGTTTCTCAGAAAGCTTCTTTCCAGTTTTGAACGGAAGATATTTCCTTTTTCACCATAGCCCTCTATGGGCTTCCAAATATCCCTTTGCCAATTCCACAAGAACAGCCTTAGCGAAAGGTTTCTTGAAGGGAAAGATGTAACTGTGTGAGATGAATTAACAGAACACAGAGCAGTTTCTCAGAAAGCTTCTTTCCAGTTTTGAACGGAAGATATTTCCTTTTTCACCATAGCCCTCTATAGGCTTCCAAATATGCCTTTGCCAATTCCACAAGAACAGCCTTAGCGAAAGGCTTCTTGAAGGGAAAGATGTAACTCTGTGAGATGAATTAACAGAACATAGAGCAGTTTCTCAGAAAGCTTCTTTCCAGTTTTGAACGGAGGATATTTCCTTTTACACCATAGCCCTCTAAGGGCTTCCAAATATCCCTTTGCCAATTCCACAAGAACAGCCTTAGCGAAAGGTTACTTGAAGGGAAAGATGTAACTCTGTGAGATGAATTAACAGAACACAGAGCAGTTTCTCAGAAAGCTTCTTTCCAGTTTTGAACGGAAGATATTTCCTTTTTCACCATAGCCCTCTATGGGCTTCCAAATATCCCTTTGCCAATTCCACAAGAACAGCCTTAGCGAAAGGCTTCTTGAAGGGAAAGATGTAACTCTGTGAGATGAATTAACAGAACACAGAGCAGTTTCTAAGAAAGCTTCTTTCCTGTTTTGAACGGAAGATATTTCCTTTTTCACCATAGCCCTCTATGGGCTTCCAAATATCCCTTTGCCAAATCCACAAGAACGGCCTTAGCGAAAGGCTTCTTGAAGGGAAAGATGTAACTGTGTGAGATGAATTAACAGAACACAGAGCAGTTTCTCAAAAAGCTTCTTTCCAGTTTTGAACGGAAGATATTTCCTTTTTCACCATAGCCCTCTATGGGCTTCCAAATATCCCTTTGCCAATTCCACAAGAACAGCCTTAGCGAAAGGCTTCTTGAAGGGAAAGATGTAACTCTGTGAGATTAATTAACAGAACACAGAGCTGTTTCTCAGATAGCTTCTTTCCAGTTTTGAACGGAAGATATTTCCTTTTTCACCATAGCCCTCTAGGGGCTTCCAAATATCCCTTTGCCAATTCCACAAGGACAGCCTTAGCGAAAGGTTTCTTGAAGGGAAAGATGTAACTCTGTGAGATGAACTAACAGAACACAGAACAGTTTCTCAGAAAGGTTCTTTCCAGTTTTGAACGGAAGATATTTCCTTTTTCACCATAGCCCTCTATGGGCTTCCAAATATCCCTTTGCCAATTCCACCAGAACGGCCTTAGCGAAAGGATTCTTGAAGGGAAAGATGTAACTCTGTGAGATGAATAAACACAACACAGAACAGTTCCACAGAAAGGTTCTTTCCAGTTTTGAACGGAAGATATTTCCTTTTTCACCAATGCCCTCTATGGGCTTCCAAATATCCCTTTGCCAATTCCACCAGAACGGCCTTATCGAAAGGATTCTTGAAGGGAAAGATGTAACTCTTTGAGATGAATTAACAGAACACAGAACAGTTCCTCAGAAAGGTTCTTTCCAGTTTTGAACGGAAGATATTTCCTTTTTCACCAATGCCCTCTATGGGCTTCCAAATATCCCTTTTCCAATTCCACAAGAACAGCCTTAGCGAAAGGCTTCTTGAAGGGAAAGATGTACCTCTGTGAGATGAATTAACAGAACACAGAGCAGTTTCTCAGAAAGCTTCTTTCCAGTTTTGAACGGAAGATATTTCCTTTTTCACCAAAGCCCTCTATGGGCTACCAAATATCCCTTTGCCAATTCCACAAGAACAGCCTTAGCGAAAGGCTTCCTGAAGGGAATCATCTAACTCTGTGAGATGAATTAACAGAACACAGAGCAGATTCTCAGAAAGCTTCTTTCCAGTTTTGAACGGAAGATATTTCCTTTTACACCATAGCCCTCTAAGGGCTTCCAAATATCCCTTTGCCAATTCCACAAGAACAGCCTTAGAGAAAGGCTTCTTGAAGGGAAAGATGTAACTCTGTGAGATGAATTAACAGAACACAGAGCAGTTTCTCAGAAAGCTTCTTTCCAGTTTTGAACGGAAGATATTTCCTTTTTCACCATAGCCCTCTATGTGCTTCCAAATATCCCTTTGACAATTCCACAAGAACGGCCTTAGCGAAAGGCTTCTTGAAGGGAAAGATGTAACTCTGTGATATGAATTAACAGAACACAGAACAGTTTCTCAGAAAGCTTCTTTCCAGTTTTGAACGGAAGATATTCCTTTTTCACCGTAGCCCTCTATCGGCTTCCAAATATCCCTTTGCCAATTCCACAAGAACAGCCTTAGCGAAAGGCTTCTTGAAGGGAAAGATGTAACTCTGTGAGATGAATTAACAGAACACAGAGCAGTTTCTCAGAAAGCTTCTTTCCAGTTTTCAACGGAATATATTTCCTTTTTCACCATAGCCCTCTATGGGCTTCCAAATATCCCTTTGCCAATTCCACAAGAACAGCCTTAGCGAAAGGCTTCTTGAAGGGAAAGATGTAACTCTGTGAGATGAATTAAGAGAACACAGAGCAGTTTCTCAGAAAGCTTCTTTCCAGTTTTGAACGGAAGATATTTCCTTTTTCACCATAGCCCTCTATGGCCTTCCAAATATCCCTTTGCCAATTCCACAAGAACAGCCTTAGCGAAAGGCTTCTTGAAGGGAAAGATGTAACTGTGTGAGATGAATTAACAGAACACAGAGCAGTTTCTCAGAAAGCTTCTTTCCAGTTTTGAACGGAAGATATTTCCTTTTTCACCATAGCCCTCTATGGGCTTCCAAATATCCCTTTGCCAATTCCACAAGAACAGCCTTAGCGAAAGGCTTCTTGAAGGGAAAGATGTAACTCTGTGAGATAAATTAACAGAACACAGAGCAGTTTCTCACAAAGCTTCTTTCCAGTTTTGAACGGAAGATATTTCCTTTTTCACCGTAGCCCTCTATGGGCTTCCCAATATCCCTTTGCCAATTCCACAAGAACAGCCTTAGCGAAAGGCTTCTTGAAGGGAAAGATGTAACTCTGTGAGATGAATTAACAGAACACAGAGCAGTTTCTCACAAAGCTTGTTTCCAGTTTTGAACGGAAGATATTTCCTTTTTCAGCATAGCCCTCTATGGGCTTCGAAATATCCCTTTGCCAATTCCACAAGAACAGCCTTAGCGAAAGGCTTCTTGAAGGAAAAGATGTAACTCTGTGAGATGAATTAACAGAACACAGAGCAGTTTCTCAGAAAGCTTCTTTCCAGTTTTGAACGGAAGATATTTCCTTTTTCACCATAGCCCTCTATGGGCTTCCAAATATCCCTTTGCCAATTCCACAAGAACAGCCTTACCGAAAGGCTTCTTGAAGGGAAAGATGTAACTCTGTGAGATGAATTAACAGAACACAGAGCAGTTTCTCAGAAAGCTTATTTCCAGTTTTGAACGGAAGATATTTCCTTTTTCACCATAGCCCTCTATGGGCTTCCAAATATCCCTTTGCCAATTCCACAAGAACAGCCTTAGCGAAAGGCTTCTTGAAGGGAAAGATGTAACTCTGTGATATGAATTAACAGAACACAGAGCAGTTTCTAAGAAAGCTTCTTTCCTGTTTTGAACGGAAGATATTTCCTTTTTCACCATAGCCCTCTATGGGCTTCCAAATATCCCTTTGCCAAATCCACAAGAACGGCCTTAGCGAAAGGCTTCTTGAAGGGAAAGATGTAACTCTGTGAGATGAATTAACAGAACACAGAGCAGTTTCTCAGAAAGCTTCTTTCCAATTTTGAACGGAAGATATTTCCTTTTTCACCATAGCCCTCTATAGGCTTCCAAATATCCCTTTGCCAATTCCACAAGAACAGCCTTAGCGAAAGGCTTCTTGAAGGGAAAGATGTAACTCTGTGAGATTAATTAACAGAACACAGCGCTGTTTCTCAGATAGCTTCTTTCCAGTTTTGAACGGAAGATATTTCCTTTTTCACCATAGCCCTCTATGGGCTTCCAAATATCCCTTTGCCAATTCCACAAGAACAGCCTTAGCGAAAGGCTTCTTGAAGGGAAAGATGTAACTCTGTGAGATAAATTAACAGAACACAGAGCAGTTTCTCACAAAGCTTCTTTCCAGTTTTGAACGGAAGATATTTCCTTTTTCACCGTAGCCCTCTATGGGCTTCCCAATATCCCTTTGCCAATTCCACAAGAACAGCCTTAGCGAAAGGCTTCTTGAAGGGAAAGATGTAACTCTGTGAGATGAATTAACAGAACACAGAGCAGTTTCTCACAAAGCTTGTTTCCAGTTTTGAACGGAAGATATTTCCTTTTTCACCATAGCCCTCTATGGGCTTCGAAATATCCCTTTGCCAATTCCACAAGAACAGCCTTAGCGAAAGGCTTCTTGAAGGAAAAGATGTAACTCTGTGAGATGAATTAACAGAACACAGAGCAGTTTCTCAGAAAGCTTCTTTCCAGTTTTGAACGGAAGATATTTCCTTTTTCACCATAGCCCTCTATGGGCTTCCAAATATCCCTTTGCCAATTCCACAAGAACAGCCTTACCGAAAGGCTTCTTGAAGGGAAAGATGTAACTCTGTGAGATGAATTAACAGAACACAGAGCAGTTTCTCAGAAAGCTTATTTCCAGTTTTGAACGGAAGATATTTCCTTTTTCACCATAGCCCTCTATGGGCTTCCAAATATCCCTTTGCCAATTCCACAAGAACAGCCTTAGCGAAAGGCTTCTTGAAGGGAAAGATGTAACTCTGTGATATGAATTAACAGAACACAGAGCAGTTTCTAAGAAAGCTTCTTTCCTGTTTTGAACGGAAGATATTTCCTTTTTCACCATAGCCCTCTATGGGCTTCCAAATATCCCTTTGCCAAATCCACAAGAACGGCCTTAGCGAAAGGCTTCTTGAAGGGAAAGATGTAACTCTGTGAGATGAATTAACAGAACACAGAGCAGTTTCTCAGAAAGCTTCTTTCCAATTTTGAACGGAAGATATTTCCTTTTTCACCATAGCCCTCTATAGGCTTCCAAATATCCCTTTGCCAATTCCACAAGAACAGCCTTAGCGAAAGGCTTCTTGAAGGGAAAGATGTAACTCTGTGAGATTAATTAACAGAACACAGCGCTGTTTCTCAGATAGCTTCTTTCCAGTTTTGAACGGAAGATATTTCCTTTTTCACCATAGCCCTCTATGGGCTTCCAAATATCCCTTTACCAATTCCAAAAGAACAGCCTTAGCGAAAGGCTTCTTGAAGGGAATGATGTAACTCTGTGAGATGAATTAACAGAACACAGAGCAGTTTCTCAGAAAGCTTCTTTCCAGTTTTGAACGGAAGATATTTCCTTTTACACCATAGCCCTCTAAGGGCTTCCAAATATCCCTTTGCCAATTCCACAAGAACAGCCTTAGCCAAAGGCTTCTTGAAGGGAAAGATGTAACTCTGTGAGACGAATTAAGAGAACACAGAGCCGTTTCTCAGAAAGCTTCTTTCCAGTTTTGAACGGAAGATATTTCCTTTTTCACCATAGCCCTCTATGGGCTTCCAAATATCCCTTTGACAATTCCACAAGAACGGCCTTAGCGAAAGGCTTCTTGAAGGGAAAGATGTAACTCTGTGAGATGAATTAACAGAACACAGAACAGTTTCTCAGAAAGCTTCTTTCCAGTTTTGAACGGAAGATATTCCTTTTTCACCGTAGCCCTCTATGGGCTTCCAAATATCCCTTTTCCAATTCCACAAGAACAGCCTTAGCGAAAGGCTTCTTGAAGGGAAAGATGTAACTCTGTGAGATGAATTAACAGAACACAGAGCAGTTTCTCACAAAGCTTCTTTCCAGTTTTGAACGGAAGATATTTCCTTTTTCACCAATGCCATCTATGGGCTTCCAAATATCCCTTTGACAATTCTACAAGAACGGCCTTAGCGAAAGGCTTCTTGAGGGAAAGATGTAACTCTGTGAGATGAATTAACAGAACACAGAGCAGTTTCTCAGAAAGCTTCTTTCCAGTTTTGAACGGAAGATATTTCCTTTTTCACCATAGCCCTCTATGGGCTTCCAAATATCCCTCTGCGAATTCCACAAGAACAGCCTTAGCGAAACGCTTCTTAAATGGAAAGATGTAACTGTGTGAGATGAATTAACAGAACACAGAGAAGTTTCTCAGAAAGCTTCTTTCCAGGTTTGAACGGAAGATATTTCCTTTTTCACCATAGCCCTCTATGGGCTTCCAAATATCCCTTTGCCAATTCCACAAGAACAGCCTTAGGGAAAGGCTTCTTGAAGGGAAAGATGTAACTCTGTGAGATGAATTAACAGAACACAGAGCAGTTTCTCAGAAAGTTTCTTTCCTGTTTGGAACGGAAGATATTTCCTTTTTCACCATAGCCCTCTATGGGCTTCCAAATATCCCTTTGCCAATTCCACAAGAACAGCCTTAGCGAAAGGCTTCTTGAAGGGAAAGATGTAACTCTGTGAGATGAATTAACAGAACACAGAGCAGTTTCTCAGAAAGCTTCTTTCCAGTTTTGAACGGAAGATATTTCCTTTTTCACCATAGCCCTCTATGGGCTTCCAAATATCCCTTTGCCAATTCCACAAGAACAGCCTTAGCGAAAGGCTTCTTGAAGGGAAAGATGTAACTCTGTGAGATGAATTAACAGAACACAGAGCAGTTTCTCAGAAAGCTTCTTTCCAGTTTTGAACGGAAGATATTTCCTTTTTCACCGTAGCCCTCTATGGGCTTCCAAATATCCCTTTGCCAATTCCACAAGGACAGCCTTAGCGAAAGGTTTCTTGAAGGGAAAGATGTAACTCTGTGAGATGAACTAACAGAACACAGAACAATTTCTCAGAAAGCTTCTTTCCAGTTTTGAACGGAAGATATTTCCTTTTTCACCATAGCCCTCTATGGGCTTCCAAATATCCCTTTGCCAATTCCACCAGAACGGCCTTAGCGAAAGTATTCTTGAAGGGAAAGATGTATCTCTGTGAGATGAATTAACAGAACACAGAACAGTTCCTCAGAAAGGTTCTTTCCAGTTTTGAACGGAAGATATTTCCTTTTTCACCATAGCCCTCTATGGGCTTCAAAATATCCCTTTGCCAATTCCACAAGAACAGCCTTAGAGAAATGCTACTTGAAGGGAAAGATGTAACTCTGTGAGATGAATTAACAGAACACAGAGCAGTTTCTCAGAAAGCTTCTTTCCAGTTTTGAACGGAAGATATTTCCTTTTTCACCATAGCCCTCTATGGGCTTCCAAATATCCCTTTGCCAATTCCACAAGAACGGACTTAGCGAAAGGCTTCTTGAAGGGAAAGATGTAACTCTGTGAGATGAATTAGCAGAACACAGAGCAGTTTCTCAAAAAGATTCTTTCCAGTTTTGAACGGAAGATATTTCCTTTTTCACCATAGCCCTCTATGGGCTTCCAAATATCCCTTTGCCAATTCCACAAGAACAGCCTTAGCGAAAGGCTTCTTGAAGGGAAAGATGTAACTTTGTGAGATGAATTAACAGAACACAGAGCAGTTTCTCAGAAAGCTTCTTTCCAGTTTTGAACGGAAGATATTTCCTTTTTCACCATAGCCCTCTATGGGCTTCAAAATATCCCTTTCCCAATTCCACAAGAACAGCCTTAGCGAAAGGCTTCTTGAAGGGAAAGATGTAACTCTGTGAGATGAATTAACAGAACACAGAGCAGTTTCTCAGAAAGCTTCTTTCCAGTTTTGAACGGCAGATATTTCCTTTTTCACCATAGCCCTCTATGGGCTTCCAAATATCCCTTTGCCAATTCCACAAGAACAGCCTTAGCGAAAGGCTTCTTGAAGGGAAAGATGTAACTCTGTGAGATGAATTAACAGAACACAGAGCAGTTTCTCAGAAAGCTTCTTTCCAGTTTTGAACGGAAGATATTTCCTTTTTCACCATAGCCCTCTATGGGCTTCCAAATATCCCTTTGCCAATTCCACAAGAACAGCCTTAGCGAAAGGCTCCTTGAAGGAAAAGATGTAACTCTGTGAGATGAATTAACAGAACACAGAGCAGTTTCTCAGAAAGCTTCTTTCCAGTTTTGAACGGAAGATATTTCCTTTTTCACCATAGCCCTCTATGGCCTTCCAAATATCCCTTTGCCAATTCCACAAGGACAGCCTTAGCGAAAGGTTTCTTGAAGGGAAAGATGTAACTCTGTGAGATGAACTAACAGAACACAGAAGAGTCTCTCAGAAAGGTTCTTTCCAGTTTTGAACGGAAGATATTTCCTTTTTCACCATAGCCCTCTATGAGCTTCCAAATATCCCTTTGCCAATTCCACCAGAACGGCCTTAGGGAAATTATTCTTGAAAGGAAAGATGTAACTCTGTGAGATGAATAAACAGAACACAGAACAGTTCCTCAGAAAGGTTCTTTCCAGTTTTGAACGGAAGATATTTCCTTTTTCACCAATGCCCTCTATGGGCTTCCAAATATCCCTTTGCCAATTCCACCAGAACGGCCTTAGCGAAAGGATTCTTGAAGGGAAAGATGTAACTCTGTGAGATGAATTAACAGAACACAGAACAGTTCCTCAGAAAGGTTCTTTCCAGTTTTGAACGGAAGATATTTCCTTTTTCACCAATGCCCTCTATGGGCTTCCAAATATCCCTTTGCCAATTCCACAAGAACAGCCTTAGCGAAAGGCTTCTTGAAGGGAAAGATGTAACTCTGTGAGATGAATTAAGAGAACACAGAGCAGTTTCTCAGAAAGCTTCTTTCCAGTTTTGAACGGAAGATATTTCCTTTTTCACCATAGCCCTCCATGGCCTTCCAAATATCCCTTTGCCAATTCCACAAGGACAGCCTTAGCGAAAGGTTTCTTGAAGGGAAAGATGTAACTCTGTGAGATGAACTAACAGAACACAGAACAGTTTCTCAGGAAGGTTCTTTCCAGTTTTGAACGGAAGATATTTCCTTTTTCACCATAGCCCTCTATGGGCTTCCAAATATCCCTTTGCCAATTCCACCAGAACGGCCTTAGCGAAAGGATTCTTGAAGGGAAAGATGTAACTCTGTGAGATGAATAAACAGAACACAGAACAGTTCCTCAGAAAGGTTCTTTCCAGTTTTGAACGGAAGATATTTCCTTTTTCACCAATGCCCTCTATGGGCTTCCAAATATCCCTTTGCCAATTCCACCAGAACGGCCTTAGCGAAAGGATTCTTGAAGGGAAAGATGTAACTCTGTGAGATGAATTAACAGAACACAGAACAGTTCCTCAGAAAGGTTCTTTCCAGTTTTGAACGGAAGATATTTCCTTTTTCACCAATGCCCTCTATGGGCTTCCAAATATCCCTTTGCCAATTCCACAAGAACAGCCTTAGAGAAAGTCTTCTTGAAGGGAAAGATGTAACTCTGTGAGATGAATTAACAGAACACAGAGCAGTTTCTCAGAAAGCTTCTTTCCAATTTTGAATCGAAGATATTTCCTTTTTCACCGTAGCCGTCTACGGGCTTCCAAATATCCCTTTGCCAATTCCACAAGAACAGCCTTAGCGAAAGGCTTCTTGAAGGGAAAGATGTAACTGTGTGAGATGAATTAACAGAACACAGAGCAGTTTCTCAGAAAGCTTCTTTCCAGTTTTGAACGGAAGATATTTCCTTTTTCACCATAACCCTCTATGGCCTTCCAAATATCCCTTTGCCAATTCCACAAGGACAGCCTTAGCGAAAGGTTTCTTGAAGGGAAAGATGTAACTCTGTGAGATGAACTAACAGAACACAGAACAGTTTCTCAGAAAGGTTCTTTCCAGTTTTGAACGGAAGATATTTCCTTTTTCACCATAGCCCTCTATGGGCTTCCAAATATCCCTTTGCCAATTCCACCAGAACGGCCTTAGCGAAAGGATTCTTGAAGGGAAAGATGTAACTCTGTGAGATGAATAAACAGAACACAGAACAGTTTCTCAGAAAGCTTCTTTCCAGCTTTGAACGGAAGATATTTCCTTTTTCACCAATGCCCTCTATGGGCTTCGAAATATCCCTTTGCCAATTCCACCAGAACGGCCTTAGCGAAAGGATTCTTGAAGGGAAAGATGTAACTCTGTGAGATGAATTAACAGAACACAGAACAGTTCCTCAGAAAGCTTCTTTCCAGTTTTGAACGGAAGATATTTCCTTTTTCACCAATGCCCTCTATGGGCTTCCAAATATCCCTTTGCCAATTCCACAAGAACCGCCTTAGAGAAAGGCTTCTTGAAGGGAAAGATGTAACTCTGTGAGATGAATTAACAGAACACAGAGCAGTTTCTCAGAAAGCTTCTTTCCAGTTTTGAACGGAAGATATTTCCTTTTTCACCATAGCCCTCTATGGGCTTCCAAATATCCCTTTTCCAATTCCACAAGAACAGCCTTAGCGAAAGGCTTCTTGAAGGGAAAGATGTACCTCTGTGAGATGAATTAACAGAACACAGAGCAGTTTCTCAGAAAACTTCTTTCCAGTTTTGAACGGAAGATATTTCCTTTTTCACCAAAGCCCTCTATGGGCTACCAAATATCCCTTTGCCAATTCCACAAGAACAGCCTTAGCGAAAGGCTTCCTGAAGGGAATCATCTAACTCTGTGAGATGAATTAACAGAACACAGAGCAGTTTCTCAGAAAGCTTCTTTCCAGTTTTGAACGGAAGATATTTCCTTTTACACCATAGCCCTCTAAGGGCTTCCAAATATCCCTTTGCCAATTCCACAAGAACAGCCTTAGAGAAAGGCTTCTTGAAGGGAAAGATGTAACTCTGTGAGATGAATTAACAGAACACAGAGCAGTTTCTCAGAAAGCTTCTTTCCAGTTTTGAACGGAAGATATTTCCTTTTTCACCATAGCCCTCTATGTGCTTCCAAATATCCCTTTGACAATTCCACAAGAACGGCCTTAGCGAAAGGCTTCTTGAAGGGAAAGATGTAACTCTGTGATATGAATTAACAGAACACAGAACAGTTTCTCAGAAAGCTTCTTTCCAGTTTTGAACGGAAGATATTCCTTTTTCACCGTAGCCCTCTATGGGCTTCCAAATATCCCTTTGCCAATTCCACAAGAACAGCCTTAGCGAAAGGCTTCTTGAAGGGAAAGATGTAACTCTGTGAGATGAATTAACAGAACACAGAGCAGTTTCTCAGAAAGCTTCTTTCCAGTTTTGAACGGAATATATTTCCTTTTTCACCATAGCCCTCTATGGGCTTCCAAATATCCCTTTGCCAATTCCACAAGAACAGCCTTAGCGAAAGGCTTCTTGAAGGGAAAGATGTAACTCTGTGAGATGAATTAAGAGAACACAGAGCAGTTTCTCAGAAAGCTTCTTTCCAGTTTTGAACGGAAGATATTTCCTTTTTCACCATAGCCCTCTATGGCCTTCCAAATATCCCTTTGCCAATTCCACAAGAACAGCCTTAGCGAAAGGCTTCTTGAAGGGAAAGATGTAACTGTGTGAGATGAATTAACAGAACACAGAGCAGTTTCTCAGAAAGCTTCTTTCCAGTTTTGAACGGAAGATATTTCCTTTTTCACCATAGCCCTCTATGGGCTTCCAAATATCCCTTTGCCAATTCCACAAGAACAGCCTTAGCGAAAGGCTTCTTGAAGGGAAAGATGTAACTCTGTGAGATAAATTAACAGAACACAGAGCAGTTTCTCACAAAGCTTCTTTCCAGTTTTGAACGGAAGATATTTCCTTTTTCACCGTAGCCCTCTATGGGCTTCCAAATATCCCTTTGCCAATTCCACAAGAACAGCCTTAGCGAAAGGCTTCTTGAAGGGAAAGATGTAACTCTGTGAGATGAATTAACAGAACACAGAGCAGTTTCTCACAAAGCTTGTTTCCAGTTTTTAACGGAAGATATTTCCTTTTTCACCATAGCCCTCTATAGGCTTCCAAATATCCCTTTGCCAATTCCACAAGAACAGCCTTAGCGAAAGGCTTCTTGAAGGGAAAGATGTAACTCTGTGAGATTAATTAACAGAACACAGAGCTGTTTCTCAGATAGCTTCTTTCCAGTTTTGAACGGAAGATATTTCCTTTTTCACCATAGCCCTCTATGGGCTTCCAAATATCCCTTTACCAATTCCAAAAGAACAGCCTTAGCGAAAGGCTTCTTGAAGGGAAAGATGTAAGTCTGTGAGATGAATTAACAGAACACAGAGCAGTTTCTCAGAAAGCTTCTTTCCAGTTTTGAACGGAAGATATTTCCTTTTTCACCAAAGCCCTCTATGGGCTACCAAATATCCCTTTGCCAATTCCACAAGAACAGCCTTAGCGAAAGGCTTCTTGAAGGGAATGATGTAACTCTGTGAGATGAATTAACAGAACACAGAGCAGTTTCTCAGAAAGCTTCTTTCCAGTTTTGAACGGAAGATATTTCCTTTTACACCATAGCCCTCTAAGGGCTTCCAAATATCCCTTTGCCAATTCCACAAGAACAGCCTTAGCCAAAGGCTTCTTGAAGGGAAAGATGTAACTCTGTGAGACGAATTAAGAGAACACAGAGCCGTTTCTCAGAAAGCTTCTTTCCAGTTTTGAACGGAAGATATTTCCTTTTTCACCATAGCCCTCTATGGGCTTCCAAATATCCCTTTGACAATTCCACAAGAACGGCCTTAGCGAAAGGCTTCTTGAAGGGAAAGATGTAACTCTGTGAGATGAATTAACAGAACACAGAACAGTTTCTCAGAAAGCTTCTTTCCAGTTTTGAACGGAAGATATTCCTTTTTCACCGTAGCCCTCTATGGGCTTCCAAATATCCCTTTTCCAATTCCACAAGAACAGCCTTAGCGAAAGGCTTCTTGAAGGGAAAGATGTAACTCTGTGAGATGAATTAACAGAACACAGAGCAGTTTCTCACAAAGCTTCTTTCCAGTTTTGAACGGAAGATATTTCCTTTTTCACCAATGCCATCTATGGGCTTCCAAATATCCCTTTGACAATTCTACAAGAACGGCCTTAGCGAAAGGCTTCTTGAGGGAAAGATGTAACTCTGTGAGATGAATTAACAGAACACAGAGCAGTTTCTCAGAAAGCTTCTTTCCAGTTTTGAACGGAAGATATTTCCTTTTTCACCATAGCCCTCTATGGGCTTCCAAATATCCCTCTGCGAATTCCACAAGAACAGCCTTAGCGAAACGCTTCTTAAATGGAAAGATGTAACTGTGTGAGATGAATTAACAGAACACAGAGCAGTTTCTCAGAAAGCTTCTTTCCAGGTTTGAACGGAAGATATTTCCTTTTTCACCATAGCCCTCTATGGGCTTCCAAATATCCCTTTGCCAATTCCACAAGAACAGCCTTAGGGAAAGGCTTCTTGAAGGGAAAGATGTAACTCTGTGAGATGAATTAACAGAACACAGAGCAGTTTCTCAGAAAGTTTCTTTCATGTTTGGAACGGAAGATATTTCCTTTTTCACCATAGCCCTCTATGGGCTTCCAAATATCCCTTTGCCAATTCCACAAGAACAGCCTTAGCGAAAGGCTTCTTGAAGGGAAAGATGTAACTCTGTGAGATGAATTAACAGAACACAGAGCAGTTTCTCAGAAAGCTTCTTTCCAGTTTTGAACGGAAGATATTTCCTTTTTCACCATAGCCCTCTATGGGCTTCCAAATATCCCTTTGCCAATTCCACAAGAACAGCCTTAGCGAAAGGCTTCTTGAAGGGAAAGATGTAACTCTGTGAGATGAATTAACAGAACACAGAGCAGTTTCTCAGAAAGCTTCTTTCCAGTTTTGAACGGAAGATATTTCCTTTTTCACCGTAGCCCTCTATGGGCTTCCAAATATCCCTTTGCCAATTCCACAAGGACAGCCTTAGCGAAAGGTTTCTTGAAGGGAAAGATGTAACTCTGTGAGATGAACTAACAGAACACAGAACAATTTCTCAGAAAGCTTCTTTCCAGTTTTGAACGGAAGATATTTCCTTTTTCACCATAGCCCTCTATGGGCTTCCAAATATCCCTTTGCCAATTCCACCAGAACGGCCTTAGCGAAAGGATTCTTGAAGGGAAAGATGTAACTCTGTGAGATGAATTAACAGAACACAGAACAGTTCCTCAGAAAGGTTCTTTCCAGTTTTGAACGGAAGATATTTCCTTTTTCACCATAGCCCTCTATGGGCTTCAAAATATCCCTTTGCCAATTCCACAAGAACAGCCTTAGAGAAATGCTACTTGAAGGGAAAGATGTAACTCTGTGAGATGAATTAACAGAACACAGAGCAGTTTCTCAGAAAGCTTCTTTCCAGTTTTGAACGGAAGATATTTCCTTTTTCACCATAGCCCTCTATGGGCTTCCAAATATCCCTTTGCCAATTCCACAAGAACGGACTTAGCGAAAGGCTTCTTGAAGGGAAAGATGTAACTCTGTGAGATGAATTAGCAGAACACAGAGCAGTTTCTCAAAAAGATTCTTTCCAGTTTTGAACGGAAGATATTTCCTTTTTCACCATAGCCCTCTATGGGCTTCCAAATATCCCTTTGCCAATTCCACAAGAACAGCCTTAGCGAAAGGCTTCTTGAAGGGAAAGATGTAACTTTGTGAGATGAATTAACAGAACACAGAGCAGTTTCTCAGAAAGCTTCTTTCCAGTTTTGAACGGAAGATATTTCCTTTTTCACCATAGCCCTCTATGGGCTTCAAAATATCCCTTTCCCAATTCCACAAGAACAGCCTTAGCGAAAGGCTTATTGAAGGGAAAGATGTAACTCTGTGAGATGAATTAACAGAACACAGAGCAGTTTCTCAGAAAGCTTCTTTCCAGTTTTGAACGGCAGATATTTCCTTTTTCACCATAGCCCTCTATGGGCTTCCAAATATCCCTTTGCCAATTCCACAAGAACAGCCTTAGCGAAAGGTTTCTTGAAGGGAAAGATGTAACTCTGTGAGATGAATTAACAGAACACAGAGCAGTTTCTCAGAAAGCTTCTTTCCAGTTTTGAACGGAAGATATTTCCTTTTTCACCATAGCCCTCTATGGGCTTCCAAATATCCCTTTGCCAATTCCACAAGAACAGCCTTAGCGAAAGGCTCCTTGAAGGAAAAGATGTAACTCTGTGAGATGAATTAACAGAACACAGAGCAGTTTCTCAGAAAGCTTCTTTCCAGTTTTGAACGGAAGATATTTCCTTTTTCACCATAGCCCTCTATGGCCTTCCAAATATCCCTTTGCCAATTCCACAAGGACAGCCTTAGCGAAAGGTTTCTTGAAGGGAAAGATGTAACTCTGTGAGATGAACTAACAGAACACAGAAGAGTCTCTCAGAAAGGTTCTTTCCAGTTTTGAACGGAAGATATTTCCTTTTTCACCATAGCCCTCTATGAGCTTCCAAATATCCCTTTGCCAATTCCACCAGAACGGCCTTAGGGAAATTATTCTTGAAAGGAAAGATGTAACTCTGTGAGATGAATAAACAGAACACAGAACAGTTCCTCAGAAAGGTTCTTTCCAGTTTTGAACGGAAGATATTTCCTTTTTCACCAATGCCCTCTATGGGCTTCCAAATATCCCTTTGCCAATTCCACCAGAACGGCCTTAGCGAAAGGATTCTTGAAGGGAAAGATGTAACTCTGTGAGATGAATTAACAGAACACAGAACAGTTCCTCAGAAAGGTTCTTTCCAGTTTTGAACGGAAGATATTTCCTTTTTCACCAATGCCCTCTATGGGCTTCCAAATATCCCTTTGCCAATTCCACAAGAACAGCCTTAGCGAAAGGCTTCTTGAAGGGAAAGATGTAACTCTGTGAGATGAATTAAGAGAACACAGAGCAGTTTCTCAGAAAGCTTCTTTCCAGTTTTGAACGGAAGATATTTCCTTTTTCACCATAGCCCTCTATGGCCTTCCAAATATCCCTTTGCCAATTCCACAAGGACAGCCTTAGCGAAAGGTTTCTTGAAGGGAAAGATGTAACTCTGTGAGATGAACTAACATAACACAGAACAGTTTCTCAGAAAGGTTCTTTCCAGTTTTGAACGGAAGATATTTCCTTTTTCACCATAGCCCTCTATGGGCTTCCAAATATCCCTTTGCCAATTCCACCAGAACGGCCTTAGCGAAAGGATTCTTGAAGGGAAAGATGTAACTCTGTGAGATGAATAAACAGAACACAGAACAGTTTCTCAGAAAGCTTCTTTCCAGTTTTGAACGGAAGATATTTCCTTTTTCACCAATGCCCTCTATGGGCTTCGAAATATCCCTTTGCCAATTCCACCAGAACGGCCTTAGCGAAAGGATTCTTGAAGGGAAAGATGTAACTCTGTGAGATGAATTAACAGAACACAGAACAGTTCCTCAGAAAGCTTCTTTCCAGTTTTGAACGGAAGATATTTCCTTTTTCACCAATGCCCTCTATGGGCTTCCAAATATCCCTTTGCCAATTCCACAAGAACCGCCTTAGAGAAAGGCTTCTTGAAGGGAAAGATGTAACTCTGTGAGATGAATTAACAGAACACAGAGCAGTTTCTCAGAAAGCTTCTTTCCAGTTTTGAACGGAAGATATTTCCTTTTTCACCATAGCCCTCTATGGGCTTCCAAATATCCCTTTGCCAATTCCACAAGAACAGCCTTAGCGAAAGGCTTCTTGAAGGGAAAGATGTAACTGTGTGAGATGAATTAACAGAACACAGAGCAGTTTCTCAGAAAGCTTCTTTCCAGTTTTGAACGGAAGATATTTCCTTTTTCACCATAGCCCTCTATGGGCTTCCAAATATCCCTTTGCCAATTCCACAAGAACAGCCTTAACGAAAGGCTTCCTGAAGGGAAAGATGTAACTCTGTGAGATGAATTAACAGAACACAGAGCAGTTTCTCAGAAAGCTTCTTTCCAGTTTTGATCGGAAGATATTTCCTTTTACACCATAGCCCTCTAAGGGCTTCCAAATATCCCTTTGCCAATTCACCAAGAACAGCGTTAGCGAAAGGCTTCTTGAAGGGAAAGATGTAACTCTGTGAGATGAATTAACAGAACACAGAGCAGTTTCTCAGAAAGCTTCTTTCCAGTTATGAACGGAAGATATTTCCTTTTTCACCATAGCCCTCTATGGGCTTCCAAATATCCCTTTGCCAATTCCACCAGAACGGCCTTAGCGAAAGGATTCTTGAAGGGAAAGATGTAACTCTGTGAGATGAATTAACAGAACACAGAACAGTTCCTCAGAAAGGTTCTTTCCAGTTTTGAACGGAAGATATTTCCTTTTTCACCAATGCCCTCTATGGGCTTCCAAATATCCCTTTGCCAATTCCACAAGAACAGCCTTAGAGAAAGTCTTCTTGAAGGGAAAGATGTAACTCTGTGAGATGAATTAACAGAACACAGAGCAGTTTCTCAGAAAGCTTCTTTCCAATTTTGAACGGAAGATATTTCCTTTTTCACCGTAGCCGTCTACGGGCTTCCAAATATCCCTTTGCCAATTCCACAAGAACAGCCTTAGCGAAAGGCTTCTTGAAGGGAAAGATGTAACTGTGTGAGATGAATTAACAGAACACAGAGCAGTTTCTCAGAAAGCTTCTTTCCAGTTTTGAACGGAAGATATTTCCTTTTTCACCATAGCCCTCTATGGCCTTCCAAATATCCCTTTGCCAATTCCACAAGGACAGCCTTAGCGAAAGGTTTCTTGAAGGGAAAGATGTAACTCTGTGAGATGAACTAACAGAACACAGAACAGTTTCTCAGAAAGGTTCTTTCCAGTTTTGAACGGAAGATATTTCCTTTTTCACCATAGCCCTCTATGGGCTTCCAAATATCCCTTTGCCAATTCCACCAGAACGGCCTTAGCGAAAGGATTCTTGAAGGGAAAGATGTAACTCTGTGAGATGAATAAACAGAACACAGAACAGTTTCTCAGAAAGCTTCTTTCCAGTTTTGAACGGAAGATATTTCCTTTTTCACCAATGCCCTCTATGGGCTTCGAAATATCCCTTTGCCAATTCCACCAGAACGGCCTTAGCGAAAGGATTCTTGAAGGGAAAGATGTAACTCTGTGAGATGAATTAACAGAACACAGAACAGTTCCTCAGAAAGCTTCTTTCCAGTTTTGAACGGAAGATATTTCCTTTTTCACCAATGCCCTCTATGGGCTTCCAAATATCCCTTTGCCAATTCCACAAGAACCGCCTTAGAGAAAGGCTTCTTGAAGGGAAAGATGTAACTCTGTGAGATGAATTAACAGAACACAGAGCAGTTTCTCAGAAAGCTTCTTTCCAGTTTTGAACGGAAGATATTTCCTTTTTCACCATAGCCCTCTATGGGCTTCCAAATATCCCTTTGCCAATTCCACAAGAACAGCCTTAGCGAAAGGCTTCTTGAAGGGAAAGATGTAACTGTGTGAGATGAATTAACAGAACACAGAGCAGTTTCTCAAAAAGCTTCTTTCCGGTTTTGAACGGAAGATATTTCCTTTTTCACCACAGCCCTCTATGGGCTTCCAAATATCCCTTTGCCAATTCCACAAGAACAGCCTTAGCGAAAGGCTTCTTGAAAGGAAAGATGTAACTCTATGAGATGAATTAACAGAACACAGAGCAGTTTCTCAGATAGCTTCTTTCCAGTTTTGAACGGAAGATATTTCCTTTTTCACCATAGCCCTCTATGGGCTTCCAAATATCCCTTTGCCATTCCAAAAGAACAGCCTTAGCGAAAGGCTTCTTGAAGGGAAAGATGTAACTCTGTGAGATGAATTAACAGAACACAGAGCAGTTTCTCAGAAAGCTTCTTTCCAGCTTTGAACGGAAGGTATTTCCTTTTTCACCAAAGCCCTCTATGGGCTACCAAATATCCCTCTGCAATTCCACAAGAACAGCCTTAGCGAAAGGCTTTTGAAGGGAAACATGTAACTCTGTGAGATGAATTAACAGAACACAGAGCAGTTTCCCAGAAAGCTTCTTTCCAGTTTTGAACCGAAGATATTTCCTTTTTCACCACAGCCCTCTATGGGCTTCCAAATATCCCATTGCCAATTCCACAAGAACAGCCTTAGCGAAAGGCTTCTTGAAGGGAAAGATGTAACTCTGTGAGATGAATTAACAGAACAAAGAGCAGTTTCTCAGAAATCTTCTTTCCAGTTTTGAACGGAAGATATTTCCTTTTTCACCATAGCCCTCTATGGGCTTCCAAATATCCCTTTGCCAATTCCACAAGAACAGCCTTAGCGAAAGGCTTCTTGAAGGGAAAGATGTAAACTCTGTGAGATGAATTAACAGAACACAGAGCAGTTTCTCAGAAAGCTTCTTTCCAGTTTTGAACGGAAGATATTTCCTTTTGCACCATAGCCATCTAGGGGCTTCCAAATATCCCTTTGAAAATTCTACAAGAACGGCCTTAGCGAAAGGCTTCTTGAAGGGAAAGATGTAACTCTGTGAGATGAATTAACAGAACACAGAGCAGTTTCTCAGAAAGCTTCTTTCCAGTTTTGAACGGAAGATATTTCCTTTTTCACCATAGCCCTCTATGGGCTTCCAAATATCCCTCTGCGAATTCCACAAGAACAGCCTTAGCGAAACGCTTCTTGAAGGGAAAGATGTAACTGTGTGAGATGAATTAACAGAACACAGAGCAGTTTCTCAGAAAGCTTCTTTCCAGTTTTGAACGGAAGATATTTCCTTTTTCACCATAGCCCTCTATGGGCTTCGAAATATCCCTTTGCAAATTCCACAAGAACAGCCTTAGCGAAAGGGTCCTTGAAGGGAAAGATGTAACTCTGTGAGATGAATTAACAGAACACAGAGCAGTTTCTCAGAAAGCTTCTTTCCAGTTTTGAACGGAAGATATTTAGTTTTTCATCATAGCCCTCTATGGGCTTCCAAATATCCCTTTGCCAATTCCACAAGGACAGCCTAAGCGAAAGATTTCTTGAAGGGAAAGATGTAACTCTGTGAGATGAACTAACAGAACACAGAACAGTTTCTCAGAAAGGTTCTTTCCAGTTTTGAACGGAAGATATTTCCTTTTTCACCATAGCCCTCTATGGGCTTCGAAATATCCCTTTGCAAATTCCACCAGAACGGCCTTAGCGAAAGGATTCTTGAAGGGAAAGATGTAACTCTGTGAGATGAATGAACAGAACACAGAACAGTTCCTCAGAAAGGTTCTTTCCAGTTTTGAACGGAAGATATTTCCTTTTTCACCATAGCCCTCTATGGGCTTCCAAATATCCCTTTGCCAATTCCACAAGAACAGCCTTAGAGAAAGGCTTCTTGAAGGGAAAGATGTAACTCTGTGAGATGAATTAACAGAACACAGAGCAGTTTCTCAGAAAGCTTCTTTCCAGTTTTGAACGGAAGATATTTCCTTTTTCACCATAGCCCTCTATGGGCTTCCAAATATCCCTTTGCCAATTCCACAAGAACGGCCTTAGCGAAAGGCTTCTTGAAGGGAAAGATGTAACTCTGTGAGATGAATTATCAGAACACAGAGCAGTTTCTCAAAAAGATTCTTTCCAGTTTTGAACGGAAGATATTTCCTTTTTCACCATAGCCCTCTATGGGCTTCCAAATATCCCTTTGCCAATTCCAAAAGAACAGCCTTAGCGAAAGGCTTCTTGAAGGGAAAGATGTAACTTTGTGAGATGAATTAACAGAACACAGAGCAGTTTCTCAGAAAGCTTCTTTCCAGTTTTGAACGGAAGATATTTCCTTTTTCACCATAGCCCTATATGGGCTTTAAAATATCCCTTTGCCAATTCCACAAGAACAGCCTTAGCGAAAGGCTTCTTGAAGGGAAAGATGTAACTCTGTGAGATGAATTAACAGAACACAGAGCAGTTTCTCAGAAAGCTTCTTTCCAGTTTTGAACGGCAGATATTTCCTTTTTCACCATAGACCTCTTTGGGCTTCAAAATATCCCTTTGCCAATTCCACAAGAACAGCCTTAGCGAAAGGCTTCTTGAAGGGAAAGATGTAACTCTGTGAGAAGAATTAACAGAACACAGAGCAGTTTCTGAGAAAGCTTCTTTCCAGTTTTGAACGGAAGATATTTCCTTTTTCACCATAGCCCTCTATGGGCTTCCAAATATCCCTTTGCCAATTCCACAAGAACAGCCTTAGCGAAAGGCTTCTGAAGGGAAAGATGTAACTCTGTGAGATGAATTAACAGAACACAGAGCAGTTTTTCAGAAAGCTTCTTTCCAGTTTTGAACGGAAGACATTTCCTTTTTCACCAAAGCACTCTATGGGCTACCAAATATCCCTTTGCCAATTCCACAAGAACAGCCTTAGCGAAAGGCTTCTTGAAGGGAAAGATGTAACTCTGTGAGATGAATTAACAGAACACAGAGCAGTTTCTCAGAAAGCTTCTTTACAGTTTTGAACGGAAGATATTTCCTTTTACACCATAGCCCTCTAAGGGCTTCCAAATATCCCTTTGCCAATTCCACAAGAACAGCCTTAGTCAAAGGCTTCTTGAAGGGAAAGATGTAACTCTGTGAGATGAATTAACAGAACACAGAGCAGTTTCTCAGAAAGCTTCTTTCCAGTTTTGAACGGAAGATATTTCCTTTTTCACCATAGCCCTCTATGGGTTTCCAAATATCCCTTTGCCAATTCCACCAGTACGGCCTTAGCGAAAGGATTCTTGAAGGGAAAGATGTAACTCTGTGAGATGAATTAACAGAACACAGAGCAGTTTCTCTGAATGCTTCTTTCCAGTTTTGAACGGAAGATATTTCCTTTTTCACCATAGCCCTCTATGGGCTTCCAAATATCCCTTTGCCAATTCCACAAGAACAGCCTTAGCGAAAGGCTTCTTGAAGGGAAAGATGTAACTCTGTGAGATGAATTAACAGAACACAGAGCAGTTTCTCAGAAAGCTTCTTTCCAGTTTGAACGGAAGATATTTCCTTTTTCACCATAGCCCTCTATGGGCTTCCAAATATCCCTTTGCCAATTCCACAAGAACAGCCTTAGCGAAAGGCTTCTTGAAGGGAAAGATGTAACTCTGTGAGATGAATTAACAGAACACAGAGCAGTTTCTCAGAAAGCTTCTTTCCAGTTTTGAACGGAAGATATTTCCTTTTTCACCATAGCCCTCTATGGGCTTCCAAATATCCCTTTGCCAATTCCACAAGGACAGCCTTAGCGAAAGGTTTCTTGAAGGGAAAGATGTAACTCTGTGAGATGAACTAACAGAACACAGAACAGTTTCTCAGTAAGGTTCTTTCCAGTTTTGAACGGAAGATATTTCCTTTTTCACCATAGCCCCTATGGGCTTCCAAATATCCCTTTGCCAATTCCACCAGAACGGCCTTAGCGAAAGGATTCTTGAAGGGAAAGATGTAACTCTGTGAGATGAATGAACAGAACACAGAACAGTTCCTCAGAAAGGTTCTTTCCAGTTTTGAACGGAAGATATTTCCTTTTTCACCATAGCCCTCTATGGGCTTCCAAATATCCCTTTGCCAATTCCACAAGAACAGCCTTAGAGAAAGGCTTCTTGAAGGGAAAGATGTAACTCTGTGAGATGAATTAACAGAACACAGAGCAGTTTCTCAGAAAGCTTCTTTCCAGTTTTGAACGGAAGATATTTCCTTTTTCACCATAGCCCTCTATGGGCTTCCAAATATCCCTTTGCCAATTCCACAAGAACGGCCTTAGCGAAAGGCTTCTTGAAGGGAAAGATGTAACTGTGTGAGATGAATTAACAGAACACAGAGCAGTTTCTCAGAAAGCTTCTTTCCAGTTTTGAACGGAAGATATTTCCTTTTTCACCATAGCCCTCTAAGGGCTTCCAAATATCCCTTTGCCAATTCCACAAGAACAGCCTTAGCGAAAGGCTTCTTGAAGGAAAAGATGTAACTCTGTGAGATGAATTAACAGAACACAGAGCAGTTTCTCAGAAAGCTTCTTTCCAGTTTTGAACGGAAGATATTTCCTTTTTCACCATAGCCCTCTAGGGGCTTCCAAATATCCCTTTGACAATTCCACAAGAACGGCCTTAGCGAAAGGCTTCTTGAAGGGAAAGATGTAACTCTGTGAGATGAATTAACAGAACACAGAACAGTTTCTCAGAAAGCTTCTTTCCAGTTTTGAACGGAAGATATTCCTTTTTCACCCTAGCCCTCTATGGGCTTCAAAATATGCCTTTGCCAATTCCACAAGAACAGCCTTAGCGAAAGGCTTCTTGAAGGGAAAGATGTAACTCTGTGAGATGAATTAACAGAACACAGAACAGTTACTCAGAAAGCTTCTTTCCAGTTTTGAACGGAAGATATTCCTTTTTCACCGTAGCCCTCTATGGGCTTCCAAATATCCCTTTGCCAATTCCACAAGAACAGCCTTAGCGAAAGGCTTCTTGAAGGGAAAGATGTAACTCTGTGAGATGAATTAACAGAACACAGAGCAGTTTCTCAGAAAGCTTCTTTCCAGTTTTGAACGGAAGATATTTCCTTTTTCACCATAGCCCTCTATGGGCTTCTAAATATCCCTTTGCCAATTCCACAAGAACAGCCTTAGCGAAAGGCTTCTTGAAGGGAAAGATGTAACTGTGTGAGATGAATTAACAGAACACAGAGCAGTTTCTCAGAAAGCTTCTTTCCAGTTTTGAACGGAAGATATTTCCTTTTTCACCATAGCCCTCTATGGGCTTCTAAATGTCCCTTTGCCAATTCCACAAGAACAGCCTTAGCGAAAGGCTTCTTGAAGGGACAGATGTAACTCTGTGAGATGAATTAACAGAACACAGAGCAGTTTCTCAGAAAGCTTCTTTCCAGTTTTGAACGGCAGATATTTCCTTTTTCACCATAGCCCTCTATGGGCTTGCAAATATCCCCTTGCCAATTCCACAAGAACAGCCTTAGCGAGAGGCTTCTTGAAGGGAAAGATGTAACTCTGTGAGATGATTTAACAGAACACAGAGCACTTTCTCAGAAAGCTTCTTTCCAGTTTTGAACGGAAGATATTTCCTTTTTCACCATAGCCCTCTATGGGCTTCCAAATATCCCTTTGCCAATTCCACAAGAACGGCCTTAGCGAAAGGCTTCTTGAAGGGAAAGATGTAAGTCTGTGAGATGAATTAGCAGAACACAGAACAGTTTCTCAGAAAGGTTCTTTCCAGTTTTAAATGGAAGATATTTCCTTTTTCACCATAGCCCTCTATGGGCTTCCAAATATCCCTTTGCCAATTCCACAAGAACAGCCTTAGCGAATGGCTTCTTGAAGGGAAAGATGTAACTCTGTGAGATGAATTAACAGAACACAGAGCAGTTTCTCAGAAAGCTTCTTTCCGGCTTTGAACGGAAGGTATTTCCTTTTTCACCAAAGCCCTCTATGGGCTACCAAATATCCCTCTGCAATTCCACAAGAACAGCCTTAGCGAAAGGCTTTTGAAGGGAAACATGTAACTCTGTGAGATGAATTAACAGAACACAGAGCAGTTTCCCAGAAAGCTTCTTTCCAGTTTTGAACCGAAGATATTTCCTTTTTCACCACAGCCCTCTATGGGCTTCCAAATATCCCATTGCCAATTCCACAAGAACAGCCTTAGCGAAAGGCTTCTTGAAGGGAAAGATGTAACTCTGTGAGATGAATTAACAGAACAAAGAGCAGTTTCTCAGAAATCTTCTTTCCAGTTTTGAACGGAAGATATTTCCTTTTTCACCATAGCCCTCTATGGGCTTCCAAATATCCCTTTGCCAATTCCACAAGAACAGCCTTAGCGAAAGGCTTCTTGAAGGGAAAGATGTAAACTCTGTGAGATGAATTAACAGAACACAGAGCAGTTTCTCAGAAAGCTTCTTTCCAGTTTTGAACGGAAGATATTTCCTTTTGCACCATAGCCATCTAGGGGCTTCCAAATATCCCTTTGAAAATTCTACAAGAACGGCCTTAGCGAAAGGCTTCTTGAAGGGAAAGATGTAACTCTGTGAGATGAATTAACAGAACACAGAGCAGTTTCTCAGAAAGCTTCTTTCCAGTTTTGAACGGAAGATATTTCCTTTTTCACCATAGCCCTCTATGGGCTTACAAATATCCCTCTGCGAATTCCACAAGAACAGCCTTAGCGAAACGCTTCTTGAAGGGAAAGATGTAACTGTGTGAGATGAATTAACAGAACACAGAGCAGTTTCTCAGAAAGCTTCTTTCCAGTTTTGAACGGAAGATATTTCCTTTTTCACCATAGCCCTCTATGGGCTTCGAAATATCCCTTTGCAAATTCCACAAGAACAGCCTTAGCGAAAGGGTTCTTGAAGGGAAAGATGTAACTCTGTGAGATGAATTAACAGAACACAGAGCAGTTTCTCAGAAAGCTTCTTTCCAGTTTTGAACGGAAGATATTTAGTTTTTCATCATAGCCCTCTATGGGCTTCCAAATATCCCTTTGCCAATTCCACAAGGACAGCCTAAGCGAAAGATTTCTTGAAGGGAAAGATGTAACTCTGTGAGATGAACTAACAGAACACAGAACAGTTTCTCAGAAAGGTTCTTTCCAGTTTTGAACGGAAGATATTTCCTTTTTCACCATAGCCCTCTATGGGCTTCGAAATATCCCTTTGCCAATTCCACCAGAACGGCCTTAGCGAAAGGATTCTTGAAGGGAAAGATGTAACTCTGTGAGATGAATGAACAGAACACAGAACAGTTCCTCAGAAAGGTTCTTTCCAGTTTTGAACGGAAGATATTTCCTTTTTCACCATAGCCCTCTATGGGCTTCCAAATATCCCTTTGCCAATTCCACAAGAACAGCCTTAGAGAAAGGCTTCTTGAAGGGAAAGATGTAACTCTGTGAGATGAATTAACAGAACACAGAGCAGTTTCTCAGAAAGCTTCTTTCCAGTTTTGAACGGAAGATATTTCCTTTTTCACCATAGCCCTCTATGGGCTTCCAAATATCCCTTTGCCAATTCCACAAGAACGGCCTTAGCGAAAGGCTTCTTGAAGGGAAAGATGTAACTCTGTGAGATGAATTAACAGAACACAGAGCAGTTTCTCAAAAAGATTCTTTCCAGTTTTGAACGGAAGATATTTCCTTTTTCACCATAGCCCTCTATGGGCTTCCAAATATCCCTTTGCCAATTCCAAAAGAACAGCCTTAGCGAAAGGCTTCTTGAAGGGAAAGATGTAACTTTGTGAGATGAATTAACAGAACACAGAGCAGTTTCTCAGAAAGCTTCTTTCCAGTTTTGAACGGAAGATATTTCCTTTTTCACCATAGCCCTATATGGGCTTTAAAATATCCCTTTGCCAATTCCACAAGAACAGCCTTAGCGAAAGGCTTCTTGAAGGGAAAGATGTAACTCTGTGAGATGAATTAACAGAACACAGAGCAGTTTCTCAGAAAGCTTCTTTCCAGTTTTGAACGGCAGATATTTCCTTTTTCACCATAGACCTCTTTGGGCTTCAAAATATCCCTTTGCCAATTCCACAAGAACAGCCTTAGCGAAAGGCTTCTTGAAGGGAAATATGTAACTCTGTGAGAAGAATTAACAGAACACAGAGCAGTTTCTGAGAAAGCTTCTTTCCAGTTTTGAACGGAAGATATTTCCTTTTTCACCATAGCCCTCTATGGGCTTCCAAATATCCCTTTGCCAATTCCACAAGAACAGCCTTAGCGAAAGGCTTCTGAAGGGAAAGATGTAACTCTGTGAGATGAATTAACAGAACACAGAGCAGTTTTTCAGAAAGCTTCTTTCCAGTTTTGAACGGAAGACATTTCCTTTTTCACCAAAGCACTCTATGGGCTACCAAATATCCCTTTGCCAATTCCACAAGAACAGCCTTAGCGAAAGGCTTCTTGAAGGGAAAGATGTAACTCTGTGAGATGAATTAACAGAACACAGAGCAGTTTCTCAGAAAGCTTCTTTACAGTTTTGAACGGAAGATATTTCCTTTTACACCATAGCCCTCTAAGGGCTTCCAAATATCCCTTTGCCAATTCCACAAGAACAGCCTTAGTCAAAGGCTTCTTGAAGGGAAAGATGTAACTCTGTGAGATGAATTAACAGAACACAGAGCAGTTTCTCAGAAAGCTTCTTTCCAGTTTTGAACGGAAGATATTTCCTTTTTCACCATAGCCCTCTATGGGTTTCCAAATATCCCTTTGCCAATTCCACCAGAACGGCCTTAGCGAAAGGATTCTTGAAGGGAAAGATGTAACTCTGTGAGATGAATTAACAGAACACAGAGCAGTTTCTCTGAAAGCTTCTTTCCAGTTTTGAACGGAAGATATTTCCTTTTTCACCATAGCCCTCTATGGGCTTCCAAATATCCCTTTGCCAATTCCACAAGAACAGCCTTAGCGAAAGGCTTCTTGAAGGGAAAGATGTAACTCTGTGAGATGAATTAACAGAACACAGAGCAGTTTCTCAGAAAGCTTCTTTCCAGTTTGAACGGAAGATATTTCCTTTTTCACCATAGCCCTCTATGGGCTTCCAAATATCCCTTTGCCAATTCCACAAGAACAGCCTTAGCGAAAGGCTTCTTGAAGGGAAAGATGTAACTCTGTGAGATGAATTAACAGAACACAGAGCAGTTTCTCAGAAAGCTTCTTTCCAGTTTTGAACGGAAGATATTTCCTTTTTCACCATAGCCCTCTATGGGCTTCCAAATATCCCTTTGCCAATTCCACAAGGACAGCCTTAGCGAAAGGTTTCTTGAAGGGAAAGATGTAACTCTGTGAGATGAACTAACAGAACACAGAACAGTTTCTCAGTAAGGTTCTTTCCAGTTTTGAACGGAAGATATTTCCTTTTTCACCATAGCCCCTATGGGCTTCCAAATATCCCTTTGCCAATTCCACCAGAACGGCCTTAGCGAAAGGATTCTTGAAGGGAAAGATGTAACTCTGTGAGATGAATGAACAGAACACAGAACAGTTCCTCAGAAAGGTTCTTTCCAGTTTTGAACGGAAGATATTTCCTTTTTCACCATAGCCCTCTATGGGCTTCCAAATATCCCTTTGCCAATTCCACAAGAACAGCCTTAGAGAAAGGCTTCTTGAAGGGAAAGATGTAACTCTGTGAGATGAATTAACAGAACACAGAGCAGTTTCTCAGAAAGCTTCTTTCCAGTTTTGAACGGAAGATATTTCCTTTTTCACCATAGCCCTCTATGGGCTTCCAAATATCCCTTTGCCAATTCCACAAGAACGGCCTTAGCGAAAGGCTTCTTGAAGGGAAAGATGTAACTGTGTGAGATGAATTAACAGAACACAGAGCAGTTTCTCAGAAAGCTTCTTTCCAGTTTTGAACGGAAGATATTTCCTTTTTCACCATAGCCCTCTAAGGGCTTCCAAATATCCCTTTGCCAATTCCACAAGAACAGCCTTAGCGAAAGGCTTCTTGAAGGAAAAGATGTAACTCTGTGAGATGAATTAACAGAACACAGAGCAGTTTCTCAGAAAGCTTCTTTCCAGTTTTGAACGGAAGATATTTCCTTCTTCACCAAAGCCCTCTATGGGCTACCAAATATCCCTTTGCCAATTCCACAAGAACAGCCTAAGCGAAAGGCTTCTTGAAGGGAAAGATGTAACTCTGTGAGATGAATTAACAGAACACAGAGCAGTTTCTCAGAAAGCCTCTTTACAGTTTTGAACGGAAGATATTTCCTTTTACACCATAGCCCTCTAAGGGCTTCCAAATATCCCTTTGCCAATTCCACAAGAACAGCCTTAGCGAAAGGCTTCTTGAAGGGAAAGATGTAACTCTGTGAGATGAATTAACAGAACACAGAGCAGTTTCTCAGAAAGCTTCTTTCCAGTTTTGAACGGAAGATATTTCCTTTTTCACCATAGCCCTCTAGGGGCTTCCAAATATCCCTTTGACAATTCCACAAGAACGGCCTTAGCGAAAGGCTTCTTGAAGGGAAAGATGTAACTCTGTGAGATGAATTAACAGAACACAGAACAGTTTCTCAGAAAGCTTCTTTCCAGTTTTGAACGGAAGATATTCCTTTTTCACCGTAGCCCTCTATGGGCTTCAAAATATGCCTTTGCCAATTCCACAAGAACAGCCTTAGCGAAAGGCTTCTTGAAGGGAAAGATGTAACTCTGTGAGATGAATTAACAGAACACAGAAAAGTTACTCAGAAAGCTTCTTTCCAGTTTTGAACGGAAGATATTCCTTTTTCACCGTAGCCCTCTATGGGCTTCCAAATATCCCTTTGCCAATTCCACAAGAACAGCCTTAGCGAAAGGCTTCTTGAAGGGAAAGATGTAACTCTGTGAGATGAATTAACAGAACACAGAGCAGTTTCTCAGAAAGCTTCTTTCCAGTTTTGAACGGAAGATATTTCCTTTTTCACCATAGCCCTCTATGGGCTTCTAAATATCCCTTTGCCAATTCCACAAGAACAGCCTTAGCGAAAGGCTTCTTGAAGGGAAAGATGTAACTGTGTGAGATGAATTAACAGAACACAGAGCAGTTTCTCAGAAAGCTTCTTTCCAGTTTTGAACGGAAGATATTTCCTTTTTCACCATAGCCCTCTATGGGCTTCTAAATATCCCTTTGCCAATTCCACAAGAACAGCCTTAGCGAAAGGCTTCTTGAAGGGACAGATGTAACTCTGTGAGATGAATTAACAGAACACAGAGCAGTTTCTCAGAAAGCTTCTTTCCAGTTTTGAACGGCAGATATTTCCTTTTTCACCATAGCCCTCTATGGGCTTGCAAATATCCCCTTGCCAATTCCACAAGAACAGCCTTAGCGAGAGGCTTCTTGAAGGGAAAGATGTAACTCTGTGAGATGATTTAACAGAACACAGAGCACTTTCTCAGAAAGCTTCTTTCCAGTTTTGAACGGAAGATATTTCCTTTTTCACCATAGCCGTCTATGGGCTTCCAAATATCCCTTTGCCAATTCCACAAGAACGGCCTTAGCGAAAGGCTTCTTGAAGGGAAAGATGTAAGTCTGTGAGATGAATTAGCAGAACACAGAACAGTTTCTCAGAAAGGTTCTTTCCAGTTTTAAATGGAAGATATTTCCTTTTTCACCATAGCCCTCTATGGGCTTCCAAATATCCCTTTGCCAATTCCACAAGAACAGCCTTAGCGAATGGCTTCTTGAAGGGAAAGATGTAACTCTGTGAGATGAATTAACAGAACACAGAGCAGTTTCTCAGAAAGCTTGTTTCCAGTTTTGAACGGAAGATATTTCCTTTTTCACCATAGCCCTCTATGGGCTTCCAAATATCCCTTTGCCAATTCCACAAGAACAGCCTCAGCGAAAGGCTTTTGAAGGGAAAGATGTAACTCTGTGAGATGAATTAACAGAACACAGAGCAGTTTCTCAGACAGCTTCTTTCCAGTTTGGAACGGAAGATATTTCCTTTTTCAGCATAGCCCTCTATGGGCTTCCAAATATCCCTCTGCCAATTCCACAAGAACAGCCTTAGCGAAAGGCTTCTTGAAGGGAAAGATGTAAGTCTGTGAGATGAATTAACAGAACACAGAAGAGTTTCTCAGAAAGGTTCTTTTCAGTTTTGAACGGAAGATATTTCCTTTTTCACCATAGCCCTCTATGGGCTTCCAAATATCCCTTTGCCAATTCCACAAGAACAGCCTTAGCGAAAGGCTTCTTGAAGGGAAAGATGTAACTCTGTGAGATGAATTAACAGAACACATAGCAGTTTCTCAGAAAGCTTCCTTCCAGTTTTGAACGGAAGATATTTTCTTTTTCACCATAGCCCTCTATGGGCTTCCAAATATCCCTTTGCCAATTCCACAAGAACAGCCTTAGCGAAAGGCTTCTGAAGGGAAAGATGTAACTCTGTGAGATGAATTAACAGAACACAGAGCAGTTTCTCAGAAAGCTTCTTTCCAGTTTTGAACGGAAGACATTTCCTTTTTCACCAAAGCACTCTATGGGCTACCAAATATCCCTTTGCCAATTCCACAAGAACAGCCTTAGCGAAAGGCTTCTTGAAGGGAAAGATGTAACTCTGTGAGATGAATTAACAGAACACAGAGCAGTTTCTCAGAAAGCTTCTTTCCAGTTTTGAACGGAAGATATTTCCTTTTACACCATAGCCCTCTAAGGGCTTCCAAATATCCCTTTGCCAATTCCACAAGAACAGCCTTAGCCAAAGGCTTCTTGAAGGGAAAGATGTAACTCTGTGAGATGAATTAACAGAACACAGAGCAGTTTCTCAGAAAGCTTCTTTCCAGTTTTGAACGGAAGATATTTCCTATTTCACCATAGCCCTCTATGGGCTTCCAAATATCCCTTTGCAATTCCACAAGAACAGCCTTAGCGAAAGGCTTTTGAAGGGAAAGATGTAACTCTTTGAGATGAATTAACAGAACACAGAGCAGTTTCTCAGAAAGCTTCTTTCCAGTTTTGAACCGAAGATATTTCCTTTTTCACCATAGCCCTCTATGGGCTTCCAAATATCCCATTGCCAATTCCACAAGAACAGCCTTAGCGAAAGGCTTCTTGAAGGGAAAGATGTAACTCTGTGAGATGAATTAACAGAACACAGAGCAGTTTCTCAGAAAGCTTCTTTCCAGTTTTGAACGGAAGATATTTCCTTTTTCACCATAGCCCTCTATGGGCTTCCAAATATCCCTTTGCCAATTCCACAAGGACAGCCTTAGCGAAAGGTTTCTTGATGGGAAAGATGTAACTCTGTGAGATGAACTAACAGAACACAGAACAGTTTCTCAGAAAGGTTCTTTCCAGTTTTGAACGGAAGATATTTCCTTTTTCACCATAGCCCTCAATGGGTTTCCAAATATCCCTTTGCCAATTCCACCAGAACGGACTTAGCGAAAGGATTCTTGAAGGGAAAGATGTAACTCTGTGAGATGAATTAAAAGAACACAGAGCAGTTTCTCTGAAAGCTTCTTTCCAGTTTTGAACGGAAGATATTTCCTTTTTCACCATAGCCCTCTATGGGCTTCCAAATATCCCTTTGCCAATTCCACAAGAACAGCCTTAGCGAAAGGCTTCTTGAAGGGAAAGATGTAACTCTGTGAGATGAATTAACAGAACACAGAGCAGTTTCTCAGAAAGCTTCTTTCCAGTTTTGAACGGAAGATATTTCCTTTTTCACCATAGCCCTCTATGGGCTTCCAAATATCCCTTTGCCAATTCCACAAGAACAGCCTTAGCGAAAGGCTTCTTGAAGGGAAAGATGTAACTCTGTGAGATGAATTAACAGAACACAGAGCAGTTTCTCAGAAAGCTTCTTTCCCGTTTTGAACGGAAGATATTTCCTTTTTCACCATAGCCCTCTATGGGCTTCCAAATATCCCTTTGCCAATTCCACAAGGACAGCCTTAGCGAAAGGTTTCTTGAAGGGAAAGATGTAACTCTGTGAGATGAACTAACAGAACACAGAACAGTTTCTCAGTAAGGTTCTTTCCAGTTTTGAACGGAAGATATTTCCTTTTTCACCATAGCCCCTATGGGCTTCCAAATATCCCTTTGCCAATTCCACCAGAACGGCCTTAGCGAAAGGATTCTTGAAGGGAAAGATGTAACTCTGTGAGATGAATGAACAGAACACAGAACAGTTCCTCAGAAAGGTTCTTTCCAGTTTTGAACGGAAGATATTTCCTTTTTCACCATAGCCCTCTATGGGCTTCCAAATATCCCTTTGCCAATTCCACAAGAACAGCCTTAGAGAAAGGCTATTTGAAGGGAAAGATGTAACTCTGTGAGATGAATTAACAGAACACAGAGCAGTTTCTCAGAAAGCTTCTTTCCAGTTTTGAACGGAAGATATTTCCTTTTTCACCATAGCCCTCTATGGGCTTCCAAATATCCCTTTGCCAATTCCACAAGAACGGCCTTAGCGAAAGGCTTCTTGAAGGGAAAGATGTAACTGTGTGAGATGAATTAACAGAACACAGAGCAGTTTCTCAGAAAGCTTCTTTCCAGTTTTGAACGGAAGATATTTCCTTTTTCACCATAGCCCTCTAAGGGCTTCCAAATATCCCTTTGCCAATTCCACAAGAACAGCCTTAGCGAAAGGCTTCTTGAAGGAAAAGATGTAACTCTGTGAGATGAATTAACAGAACACAGAGCAGTTTCTCAGAAAGCTTCTTTCCAGTTTTGAACGGAAGATATTTCCTTCTTCACCAAAGCCCTCTATGGGCTACCAAATATCCCTTTGCCAATTCCACAAGAACAGCCTTAGCGAAAGGCTTCTTGAAGGGAAAGATGTAACTCTGTGAGATGAATTAACAGAACACAGAGCAGTTTCTCAGAAAGCCTCTTTACAGTTTTGAACGGAAGATATTTCCTTTTACACCATAGCCTTCTAAGGGCTTCCAAATATCCCTTTGCCAATTCCACAAGAACAGCCTTAGCCAAAGGCTTCTTGAAGGGAAAGATGTAACTCTGTGAGATGAATTAACAGAACACAGAGCAGTTTCTCAGAAAGCTTCTTTCCAGTTTTGAACGGAAGATATTTCCTTTTTCACCATAGCCCTCTAGGGGCTTCCAAATATCCCTTTGACAATTCCACAAGAACGGCCTTAGCGAAAGGCTTCTTGAAGGGAAAGATGTAACTCTGTGAGATGAATTAACAGAACACAGAACAGTTTCTCAGAAAGCTTCTTTCCAGTTTTGAACGGAAGATATTCCTTTTTCACCGTAGCCCTCTATGGGCTTCAAAATATCCCTTTGCCAATTCCACAAGAACAGCCTTAGCGAAAGGCTTCTTGAAGGGAAAGATGTAACTCTGTGAGAAGAATTAACAGAACACAGAACAGTTTCTCAGAAAGCTTCTTTCCAGTTTTGAACGGAAGATATTCCTTTTTCACCGTAGCCCTCTATGGGCTTCCAAATATCCCTTTGCCAATTCCACAAGAACAGCCTTAGCGAAAGGCTTCTTGAAGGGAAAGATGTAACTCTGTGAGATGAATTAACAGAACACAGAGCAGTTTCTCAGAAAGCTTCTTTCCAGTTTTGAACGGAAGATATTTCCTTTTTCACCATAGCCCTCTATGGGCTTCTAAATATCCCTTTGCCAATTCCACAAGAACAGCCTTAGCGAAAGGCTTCTTGAAGGGAAAGATGTAACTGTGTGAGATGAATTAACAGAACACAGAGCAGTTTCTCAGAAAGCTTCTTTCCAGTTTTGAACGGAAGATATTTCCTTTTTCACCATAGCCCTCTATGGGCTTCTAAATATCCCTTTGCCAATTCCACAAGAACAGCCTTAGCGAAAGGCTTCTTGAAGGGACAGATGTAACTCTGTGAGATGAATTAACAGAACACAGAGCAGTTTCTCAGAAAGCTTCTTTCCAGTTTTGAACGGCAGATATTTCCTTTTTCACCATAGCCCTCTATGGGCTTCCAAATATCCCCTTGCCAATTCCACAAGAACAGCCTTAGCGAAAGGCTTCTTGAAGGGAAAGATGTAACTCTGTGAGATGATTTAACAGAACACAGAGCACTTTCTCAGAAAGCTTCTTTCCAGTTTTGAACGGAAGATATTTCCTTTTTCACCATAGCCCTCTATGGGCTTCCAAATATCCCTTTGCCAATTCCACAAGAACGGCCTTAGCGAAAGGATTCTTGAAGGGAAAGATGTAAGTCTGTGAGATGAATTAGCAGAACACAGAACAGTTTCTCAGAAAGGTTCTTTCCAGTTTTAAATGGAAGATATTTCCTTTTTCACCATAGCCCTCTATGGGCTTCCAAATATCCCTTTGCCAATTCCACAAGAACAGCCTTAGCGAATGGCTTCTTGAAGGGAAAGATGTAACTCTGTGAGATGAATTAACAGAACACAGAGCAGTTTCTCAGAAAGCTTGTTTCCAGTTTTGAACGGAAGATATTTCCTTTTTCACCATAGCCCTCTATGGGCTTCCAAATATCCCTTTGCCAATTCCACAAGAACAGCCTCAGCGAAAGGCTTTTGAAGGGAAAGATGTAACTCTGTGAGATGAATTAACAGAACACAGAGCAGTTTCTCAGACAGCTTCTTTCCAGTTTGGAACGGATGATATTTCCTTTTTCAGAATAGCCCTCTATGGGCTTCCAAATATCCCTCTGCCAATTACACAAGAACAGCCTTAGCGAAAGGCTTCTTGAAGGGAAAGATGTAACTCTGTGAGATGAATTAACAGAACACAGAGCAGTTTCTCAGAAAGCTTCTTTCCAGTTTTGAACGGAAGATAATTCCTTTTTCACCATAGCCCTCTATGGGCTTCCAAATATCCCTTTGCCAATTCCACAAGAACAGCCTTAGCGAAAGGCTTCTTGAAGGGAAAGATGTAACTCTGTGAGATGAATTAACAGAACACAGAGCAGTTTCTCAGAAAGCTTCTTTCCAGTTTTGAACGGAAGATATTTCCTTTTTCACCATAGCCCTCTATGGGCTTCCAAATATCCCTTTGCCAATTCCACAAGAACAGCCTCAGCGAAAGGCTTTTGAAGGGAAAGATGTAACTCTGTGAGATGAATTAACAGAACACAGAGCAGTTTCTCAGACAGCTTCTTTCCAGTTTGGAACGGATGATATTTCCTTTTTCAGAATAGCCCTCTATGGGCTTCCAAATATCCCTCTGCCAATTCCACAAGAACAGCCTTAGCGAAAGGCTTCTTGAAGGGAAAGATGTAACTCTCTGAGATGAATTAACAGAACACAGAGCAGTTTCTCAGAAAGCTTCTTTCCAGTTTTGAACGGAAGATAACTCCTTTTTCACCATAGCCCTCTATGGGCTTCCAAATATCCCTTTGCCAATTCCACAAGAACAGCCTTAGCGAAAGGCTTCTTGAAGGGAAAGATGTAACTCTGTGAGATGAATTAACAGAACACAGAGCAGTTTCTCAGAAAGCTTCTTTCCAGTTTTGAACGGAAGATATTTCCTTTTTCACCATAGCCCTCTAAGGGCTTCCAAATATCCCTTTGCCAATTCCACAAGAACAGCCTTAGCGAAAGGCTTCTTGAAGGGAAAGATGTAACTCTGTGAGATGAATTAACAGAACACAGAGCAGTTTCTCAGAAAGCTTCTTTCCAGTTTTGAACGGAAGATATTTCCTTCTTCACCAAAGCCCTCTATGGGCTACCAAATATCCCTTTGCCAATTCCACAAGAACAGCCTTAGCGAAAGGCTTCTTGAAGGGAAAGATGTAACTCTGTGAGATGAATTAACAGAACACAGAGCAGTTTCTCAGAAAGCCTCTTTACAGTTTTGAACGGAAGATATTTCCTTTTACACCATAGCCCTCTAAGGGCTTCCAAATATCCCTTTGCCAATTCCACAAGAACAGCCTTAGTCAAAGGCTTCTTGAAGGGAAAGATGTAACTCTGTGAGATGAATTAACAGAACACAGAGCAGTTTCTCAGAAAGCTTCTTTCCAGTTTTGAATGGAAGATATTTCCTTTTTCACCATAGCCCTCTAGGGGCTTCCAAATATCCCTTTTCCAATTCCACAACAACAGCCTTAGCGAAAGGCTTCTTGAAGGGAAAGATGTAACACTGTGAGATGAATTAACAGAACACAGAGCAGTTTCTCAGAATGTTTCTTTCCAGTTTTGAACGGAAGATATTTCCTTTTTCACCATAGCCCTCTATGGGCTTCCAAATATCCCTTTGCCAATTCCACAAGAACAGCCTTAGCGAAAGGCTTCTTGAAGGGAAAGATGTAGCTCTGTGAGATGAATTAACAGAACACAGAGCAGTTTCTCAGAAAGCTTCTTTCCAGTTTTGAACGGAAGATAATTCCTTTTTCACCATAGCCCTCTATGGGCTTCCAAATATCCCTTTGCCAATTCCACAAGAACGGCCTTAGCGAAAGGCTTCTTGAAGGGAAAGATGTAACTCTGTGAGATGAATTAACAGAACACAGAGCAGTTTCTCAAAAAGATTCTTTCCAGTTTTGAACGGAAGATATTTCCTTTTTCACCATAGCCCTCTATGGGCTTCCAAATATCCCTTTGCCAATTCCACAAGAACAGCCTTAGCGAAAGGCTTCTTGAAGGGAAAGATGTAACTCTCTGAGATGAATTAACAGAACACAGAGCAGTTTCTGAGAAAGCTTCTTTCCAGTTTTGAAAGGAAGATATTTCCTTTTTCACCGTAGCCCTCTATGGGCTTCCAAATATCCCTTTGCCAATTCCACAAGAGCAGCCTTAGCGAAAGGCTTCTTGAAGGGAAAGATGTAACTGTGTGAGATGAATTAACAGAACACAGAGCAGTTTCTCATAAAGCTTCTTTCCAGTTTTGAACAGAAGATAATTCCTTTTTCACCATAGCCCTCTATGGGCTTCCAAATATCCCTTTGCCAATTCCACAAGAACAGCCTTAGCGAAAGGCTTCTTGAAGGGAAAGATGTAACTCTGTGAGTTGAATTAACAGAACACAGAGCAGTTTCTCAGAATGCTTCTTTCCAGTTTTGAACGGAAGATATTTCTTTTTTAACCGGATCCCTCTATGGGCTTCCAAATATCCCTTTGCTAATTCCACAAGAACAGCCTTAGCGAAAGGCTTCTTGAAGGGAAAGATGTAACTCTGTGAGATGAATTAACAGAACACAGAGCAGTTTCTCGGAAAGCTTCCTTCCAGTTTAGAACGGAAGATATTTCCTTTTTCACCATAGCCGTCTATGGGCTTCCAAATATCCCTTTGCCAATTCCACAAGAACAGCCTTAGCGAAAGGCTTCTTGAAGGGAAAGATGTAAGTCTGTGAGATGAATTAACAGAACACAGAAGAGTTTCTCAGAAAGGTTCTTTCCAGTTTTGAACGGAAGATATTTCCTTTTTCACCATAGCCCTCTATGGGCTTCCAAATATCCCTTTGCCAATTCCACAAGAACAGCCTTAGCGAAAGGCTTCTTGAAGGGAAAGATGTAACTGTGTGAGATGAATTAACAGAACACAGAGCAGTATCTCAGAAAGCTTCTTTCCAGTTTTGAACGGAAGATATTTCCTTTTTCACCATAGCCCTCTATGGGCTTCCAAATATCCCTTTGCCAATTCCACAAGGACAGCCTTAGCGAAAGGTTTCTTGATGGGAAAGATGTAACTCTGTGAGATGAACTAACAGAACACAGAACAGTTTCTCAGAAAGGTTCTTTCCAGTTTTGAACGGAAGATATTTCCTTTTTCACCATAGCCCTCTATGGGTTTCCAAATATCCCTTTGCCAATTCCACCAGAACGGCCTTAGCGAAAGGATTCTTGAAGGGAAAGATGTAACTCTGTGAGATGAATTAACAGAACACAGAGCAGTTTCTCTGAAAGCTTCTTTCCAGTTTTGAACGGAAGATATTTCCTTTTTCACCATAGCCCTCTATGGGCTTCCAAATATCCCTTTGCCAATTCCACAAGAACAGCCTTAGCGAAAGGCTTCTTGAAGGGAAAGATGTAACTCTGTGAGATGAATTAACAGAACACAGAGCAGTTTCTCAGAAAGCTTCTTTCCAGTTTTGAACGGAAGATATTTCCTTTTTCACCATAGCCCTCTATGGGCTTCCAAATATCCCTTTGCCAATTCCACAAGAACAGCCTTAGCGAAAGGCTTCTTGAAGGGAAAGATGTAACTCTGTGAGATGAATTAACAGAACACAGAGCAGTTTCTCAGAAAGCTTCTTTCCAGTTTTGAACGGAAGATATTTCCTTTTTCACCATAGCCCTCTATGGGCTTCCAAATATCCCTTTGCCAATTCCACAAGGACAGCCTTAGCGAAAGGTTTCTTGAAGGGAAAGATGTAACTCTGTGAGATGAACTAACAGAACACAGAACAGTTTCTCAGTAAGGTTCTTTCCAGTTTTGAACGGAAGATATTTCCTTTTTCACCATAGCCCCTATGGGCTTCCAAATATCCCTTTGCCAATTCCACAAGAACGGCCTTAGCGAAAGGATTCTTGAAGGGAAAGATGTAACTCTGTGAGATGAATGAACAGAACACAGAACAGTTCCTCAGAAAGGTTCTTTCCAGTTTTGAACGGAAGATATTTCCTTTTTCACCATAGCCCTCTATGGGCTTCCAAATATCCCTTTGCCAATTCCACAAGAACAGCCTTAGAGAAAGGCTTCTTGAAGGGAAAGATGTAACTCTGTGAGATGAATTAACAGAACACAGAGCAGTTTCTCAGAAAGCTTCTTTCCAGTTTTGAACGGAAGATATTTCCTTTTTCACCATAGCCCTCTATGGGCTTCCAAATATCCCTTTGCCAATTCCACAAGAACGGCCTTAGCGAAAGGCTTCTTGAAGGGAAAGATGTAACTCTGTGAGATGAATTAACAGAACACAGAACAGTTTCTCAGAAAGCTTCTTTCCAGTTTTGAACGGAAGATATTCCTTTTTCACCGTAGCCCTCTATGGGCTTCAAAATATCCCTTTGCCAATTCCACAAGAACAGCCTTAGCGAAAGGCTTCTTGAAGGGAAAGATGTAACTCTGTGAGATGAATTAACAGAACACAGAACAGTTTCTCAGAAAGCTTCTTTCCAGTTTTGAACGGAAGATATTCCTTTTTCACCGTAGCCCTCTATGGGCTTCCAAATATCCCTTTGCCAATTCCACAAGAACAGCCTTAGCGAAAGGCTTCTTGAAGGGAAAGATGTAACTCTGTGAGATGAATTAACAGAACACAGAGCAGTTTCTCAGAAAGCTTCTTTCCAGTTTTGAACGGAAGATATTTCCTTTTTCACCATAGCCCTCTATGGGCTTCCAAATATCCCTTTGCCAATTCCACAAGAACAGCCTCAGCGAAAGGCTTTTGAAGGGAAAGATGTAACTCTGTGAGATGAATTAACAGAACACAGAGCAGTTTCTCAGACAGCTTCTTTCCAGTTTGGAAAGGATGATATTTCCTTTTTCAGAATAGCCCTCTATGGGCTTCCAAATATCCCTCTGCCAATTTCACAAGAACAGCCTTAGCGAAAGGCTTCTTGAAGGGAAAGATGTAACTCTGTGAGATGAATTAACAGAACACAGAGCAGTTTCTCAGAAAGCTTCTTTCCAGTTTTGAACGGAAGATAATTCCTTTTTCACCATAGCCCTCTATGGGCTTCCAAATATCCCTTTGCCAATTCCACAAGAACAGCCTTAGCGAAAGGCTTCTTGAAGGGAAAGATGTAACTCTGTGAGATGAATTAACAGAACACAGAGCAGTTTCTCAGAAAGCTTCTTTCCAGTTTTGAACGGAAGATATTTCCTTTTTCACCATAGCCCTCTATGGGCTTCCAAATATCCCTTTGCCAATTCCACAAGGACAGCCTTAGCGAAAGGTTTCTTGAAGGGAAAGATGTAACTCTGTGAGATGAACTAACAGTACACAGAACAGTTTCTCAGTAAGGTTCTTTCCAGTTTTGAACGGAAGATATTTCCTTTTTCACCATAGCCCCTATGGGCTTCCAAATATCCCTTTGCCAATTCCACCAGAACGGCCTTAGCGAAAGTATTCTTGAAGGGAAAGATGTAACTCTGTGAGATGAATGAACAGAACACAGAACAGTTCCTCAGAAAGGTTCTTTCCAGTTTTGAACGGAAGATATTTCCTTTTTCACCATAGCCCTCTATGGGCTTCCAAATATCCCCTTGCCAATTCCACAAGAACAGCCTTAGCAAAAGGCTTCTTGAAGGGAAAGATGTAACTCTGTGAGATGATTTAACAGAACACAGAGCACTTTCTCAGAAAGCTTCTTTCCAGTTTTGAACGGAAGATATTTCCTTTTTCACCATAGCCCTCTATGGGCTTCCAAATATCCCTTTGCCAATTCCACAAGAACGGCCTTAGCGAAAGGCTTCTTGAAGGGAAAGATGTAAGTCTGTGAGATGAATTAGCAGAACACAGAACAGTTTCTCAGAAAGGTTCTTTCCAGTTTTAAATGGAAGATATTTCCTTTTTCACCATAGCCCTCCATGGGCTTCCAAATATCCCTTTGCCAATTCCACAAGAACAGCCTTAGCGAATGGCTTCTTGAAGGGAAAGATGTAACTCTGTGAGATGAATTAACAGAACACAGAGCAGTTTCTCAGAAAGCTTCTTTCCAGTTTTGAACGGAAGATATTTCCTTCTTCACCAAAGCCCTCTATGGGCTACCAAATATCCCTTTGCCAATTCCACAAGAACAGCCTTAGCGAAAGGCTTCTTGAAGGGAAAGATGTAACTCTGTGAGATGAATTAACAGAACACAGAGCAGTTTCTCAGAAAGCTTCTTTCCAGTTTTGAATGGAAGATATTTCCTTTTTCACCATAGCCCTCTAGGGGCTTCCAAATATCCCTTTGACAATTCCACAAGAACGGCCTTAGCGAAAGGCTTCTTGAAGGGAAAGATGTAACTCTGTGAGATGAATTAACAGAACACAGAACAGTTTCTCAGAAAGCTTCTTTCCAGTTTTGAACGGAAGATATTCCTTTTTCACCGTAGCCCTCTATGGGCTTCAAAATATCCCTTTGCCAATTCCACAAGAACAGCCTTAGCGAAAGGCTTCTTGAAGGGAAAGATGTAACTCTGTGAGATGAATTAACAGAACACAGAACAGTTTCTCAGAAAGCTTCTTTCCAGTTTTGAACGGAAGATATTCCTTTTTCACCGTAGCCCTCTATGGGCTTCCAAATATCCCTTTGCCAATTCCACAAGAACAGCCTTAGCGAAAGGCTTCTTGAAGGGAAAGATGTAACTCTGTGAGATGAATTAACAGAACACAGAGCAGTTTCTCAGAAAGCTTCTTTCCAGTTTTGAACGGAAGATATTTCCTTTTTCACCATAGCCCTCTATGGGCTTCTAAATATCCCTTTGCCAATTCCACAAGAACAGCCTTAGCGAAAGGCTTCTTGAAGGGAAAGATGTAACTGTGTGAGATGAATTAACAGAAAACAGAGCAGTTTCTCAGAAAGCTTCTTTCCAGTTTTGAACGGAAGATATTTCCTTTTTCACCATAGCCCTCTATGGGCTTCTAAATATCCCTTTGCCAATTCCACAAGAACAGCCTTAGCGAAAGGCTTCTTGAAGGGACAGATGTAACTCTGTGAGATGAATTAACAGAACACAGAGCAGTTTCTCAGAAAGCTTCTTTCCAGTTTTGAACGGCAGATATTTCCTTTTTCACCATAGCCCTCTATGGGCTTCCAAATATCCCCTTGCCAATTCCACAAGAACAGCCTTAGCGAAAGGCTTCTTGAAGGGAAAGATGTAACTCTGTGAGATGATTTAACAGAACACAGAGCACTTTCTCAGAAAGCTTCTTTCCAGTTTTGAACGGAAGATATTTCCTTTTTCACCATAGCCCTCTATGGGCTTCCAAATATCCCTTTGCCAATTCCACAAGAACGGCCTTAGCGAAAGGCTTCTTGAAGGGAAAGATGTAAGTCTGTGAGATGAATTAGCAGAACACAGAACAGTTTCTCAGAAAGGTTCTTTCCAGTTTTAAATGGAAGATATTTCCTTTTTCACCATAGCCCTCTATGGGCTTCCAAATATCCCTTTGCCAATTCCACAAGAACAGCCTTAGCGAATGGCTTCTTGAAGGGAAAGATGTAACTCTGTGAGATGAATTAACAGAACACAGAGCAGTTTCTCAGAAAGCTTGTTTCCAGTTTTGAACGGAAGATATTTCCTTTTTCACCATAGCCCTCTATGGGCTTCCAAATATCCCTTTGCCAATTCCACAAGAACAGCCTCAGCGAAAGGCTTTTGAAGGGAAAGATGTAACTCTGTGAGATGAATTAACAGAACACAGAGCAGTTTCTCAGACAGCTTCTTTCCAGTTTGGAACGGATGATATTTCCTTTTTCAGAATAGCCCTCTATGGGCTTCCAAATATCCCTCTGCCAATTCCACAAGAACAGCCTTAGCGAAAGGCTTCTTGAAGGGAAAGATGTAACTCTGTGAGATGAATTAACAGAACACAGAGCAGTTTCTCAGAAAGCTTCTTTCCAGTTTTGAACGGAAGATAATTCCTTTTTCACCATAGCCCTCTATGGGCTTCCAAATATCCCTTTGCCAATTCCACAAGAACAGCCTTAGCGAAAGGCTTCTTGAAGGGAAAGATGTAACTCTGTGTGATGAATTAACAGAACACAGAGCAGTTTCTCAGAAAGCTTCTTTCCAGTTTTGAACGGAAGATATTTCCTTTTTCACCGTAGCCCTCTACGGGCTTCCAAATATCCCTTTGCTAATTCCACAAGAACAGCCTTAGCAAAAGGCTTCTTCAAGGGAAAGATGTAACTCTGTGAGATGAATTAACAGAACACAGAGCAGTTTCTCAGAAAGCTTCCTTCCAGTTTTGAACGGAAGATATTTCCTTTTTCACCATAGCCCTCTATGGGCTTCCAAATATCCCTTTTCCAATTCCACAACAACAGCCTTAGCGAAAGGCTTCTTGAAGGGAAAGATGTAACACTGTGAGATGAATTAACAGAACACAGAGCAGTTTCTCAGAATGCTTCTTTCCAGTTTTGAACGGAAGATATTTCCTTTTTCACCATAGCCCTCTATGGGCTTCCAAATATCCCTTTGCCAATTCCACAAGAACAGCCTTAGCGAAAGGCTTCTTGAAGGGAAAGATGTAGCTCTGTGAGATGAATTAACAGAACACAGAGCAGTTTCTCAGAAAGCTTCTTTCCAGTTTTGAACGGAAGATAATTCCTTTTTCACCATAGCCCTCTATGGGCTTCCAAATATCCCTTTGCCAATTCCACAAGAACGGCCTTAGCGAAAGGCTTCTTGAAGGGAAAGATGTAACTCTGTGAGATGAATTAACAGAACACAGAGCAGTTTCTCAAAAAGATTCTTTCCAGTTTTGAACGGAAGATATTTCCTTTTTCACCATAGCCCTCTATGGGCTTCCAAATATCCCTTTGCCAATTCCACAAGAACAGCCTTAGCGAAAGGCTTCTTGAAGGGAAAGATGTAACTCTCTGAGATGAATTAACAGAACACAGAGCAGTTTCTGAGAAAGCTTCTTTCCAGTTTTGAACGGAAGATATTTCCTTTTTCACCGTAGCCCTCTATGGGCTTCCAAATATCCCTTTGCCAATTCCACAAGAGCAGCCTTAGCGAAAGGCTTCTTGAAGCGAAAGATGTAACTGTGTGAGATGAATTAACAGAACACAGAGCAGTTTCTCATAAAGCTTCTTTCCAGTTTTGAACGGAAGATATTTCCTTTTTCACCATAGCCCTCTATGGGCTTCCAAATATCCCTTTGCCAATTCCACAAGGACAGCCTTAGCGAAAGGTTTCTTGATGGGAAAGATGTAACTCTGTGAGATGAACTAACAGAACACAGAACAGTTTCTCAGAAAGGTTCTTTCCAGTTTTGAACGGAAGATATTTCCTTTTTCACCATAGCCCTCTATGGGTTTCCAAATATCCCTTTGCCAATTCCACCAGAACGGCCTTAGCGAAAGGATTCTTGAAGGGAAAGATGTAACTCTGTGAGATGAATTAACAGAACACAGAGCAGTTTCTCTGAAAGCTTCTTTCCAGTTTTGAACGGAAGATATTTCCTTTTTCACCATAGCCCTCTATGGGCTTCCAAATATCCCTTTGCCAATTCCACAAGAACAGCCTTAGCGAAAGGCTTCTTGAAGGGAAAGATGTAACTCTGTGAGATGAATTAACAGAACACAGAGCAGTTTCTCAGAAAGCTTCTTTCCAGTTTTGAACGGAAGATATTTCCTTTTTCACCATAGCCCTCTATGGGCTTCCAAATATCCCTTTGCCAATTCCACAAGAACAGCCTTAGCGAAAGGCTTCTTGAAGGGAAAGATGTAACTCTGTGAGATGAATTAACAGAACACAGAGCAGTTTCTCAGAAAGCTTCTTTCCAGTTTTGAACGGAAGATATTTCCTTTTTCACCATAGCCCTCTATGGGCTTCCAAATATCCCTTTGCCAATTCCACAAGGACAGCCTTAGCGAAAGGTTTCTTGAAGGGAAAGATGTAACTCTGTGAGATGAACTAACAGAACACAGAACAGTTTCTCAGTAAGGTTCTTTCCAGTTTTGAACGGAAGATATTTCCTTTTTCACCATAGCCCCTATGGGCTTCCAAATATCCCTTTGCCAATTCCACAAGAACGGCCTTAGCGAAAGGATTCTTGAAGGGAAAGATGTAACTCTGTGAGATGAATGAACAGAACACAGAACAGTTCCTCAGAAAGGTTCTTTCCAGTTTTGAACGGAAGATATTTCCTTTTTCACCATAGCCCTCTATGGGCTTCCAAATATCCCTTTGCCAATTCCACAAGAACAGCCTTAGAGAAAGGCTTCTTGAAGGGAAAGATGTAACTCTGTGAGATGAATTAACAGAACACAGAGCAGTTTCTCAGAAAGCTTCTTTCCAGTTTTGAACGGAAGATATTTCCTTTTTCACCATAGCCCTCTATGGGCTTCCAAATATCCCTTTGCCAATTCCACAAGAACGGCCTTAGCGAAAGGCTTCTTGAAGGGAAAGATGTAACTGTGTGAGATGAATTAACAGAACACAGAGCAGTTTCTCAGAAAGCTTCTTTCCAGTTTTGAACGGAAGATATTTCCTTTTTCACCATAGCCCTCTAGGGGCTTCCAAATATCCCTTTGACAATTCCACAAGAACGGCCTTAGCGAAAGGCTTCTTGAAGGGAAAGATGTAACTCTGTGAGATGAATTAACAGACACAGAACAGTTTCTCAGAAAGCTTCTTTCCAGTTTTGAACGGAAGATATTCCTTTTTCACCGTAGCCCTCTATGGGCTTCAATATATCCCTTTGCCAATTCCACAAGAACAGCCTTAGCGAAAGGCTTCTTGAAGGAAAGATGTAACTCTGTGAGATGAATTAACAGAACACAGAGCAGTTTCTCAGAAAGCTTCTTTCCAGTTTTGAACGGAAGATATTTCCTTTTTCACCATAGCCCTCTATGGGCTTCCAAATATCCCTTTGCCAATTCCACAAGAACAGCCTCAGCGAAAGACTTTTGAAGGGAAAGATGTAACTCTGTGAGATGAATTAACAGAACACAGAGCAGTTTCTCAGACAGCTTCTTTCCAGTTTGGAACGGAAGATATTTCCTTTTTCAGCATAGCCCTCTATGGGCTTCCAAATATCCCTCTGCCAATTCCACAAGAACAGCCTTAGCGAAAGGCTTCTTGAAGGGAAAGATGTAACTCTGTGAGATGAATTAAAAGAACACAGAGCAGTTTCTCAGAAAGCTTCTTTACAGTTTTGAACGGAAGATAATTCCTTTTTCACCATAGCCCTCTATGGGCTTCCAAATATCCCTTTGCCAATTCCACAAGAACAGCCTTAGCGAAAGGCTTCTTGAAGGGAAAGATGTAACTCTGTGTGATGAATTAACAGAACACAGAGCAGTTTCTCAGAAAGCTTCTTTCCAGTTTTGAACGGAAGATATTCCTTTTTCACCGTAGCCCTCTATGGGCTTCAATATATCCCTTTGCCAATTCCACAAGAACAGCCTTAGCGAAAGGCTTCTTGAAGGGAAAGATGTAACTCTGTGAGATGAATTAACAGAACACAGAGCAGTTTCTCAGAAAGCTTGTTTCCAGTTTTGAACGGAAGATATTTCCTTTTTCACCATAGCCCTCTATGGGCTTCCAAATATCCCTTTGCCAATTCCACAAGAACAGCGTCAGCGAAAGACTTTTGAAGGGAAAGATGTAACTCTGTGAGATGAATTAACAGAACACAGAGCAGTTTCTCAGACAGCTTCTTTCCAGTTTGGAACGGAAGATATTTCCTTTTTCAGCATAGCCCTCTATGGGCTTCCAAATATCCCTCTGCCAATTCCACAAGAACAGCCTTAGCGAAAGGCTTCTTGAAGGGAAAGATGTAACTCTGTGAGATGAATTAAAAGAACACAGAGCAGTTTCTCAGAAAGCTTCTTTACAGTTTTGAACGGAAGATAATTCCTTTTTCACCATAGCCCTCTATGGGCTTCCAAATATCCCTTTGCCAATTCCACAAGAACAGCCTTAGCGAAAGGCTTCTTGAAGGGAAAGATGTAACTCTGTGTGATGAATTAACAGAACACAGAGCAGTTTCTCAGAAAGCTTCTTTCCAGTTTTGAACGGAAGATATTTCCTTTTTCACCGTAGCCCTCTACGGGCTTCCAAATATCCCTTTGCTAATTCCACAAGAACAGCCTTAGCGAAAGGCTTCTTCAAGGGAAAGATGTAACTCTGTGAGATGAATTAACAGAACACAGAGCAGTTTCTCAGAAAGCTTCCTTCCAGTTTTGAACGGAAGATATTTCCTTTTTCACCGTAGCCCTCTATGGGCTTCCAAATATCCCTTTTCCAATTCCACAACAACAGCCTTAGCGAAAGGCTTCTTGAAGGGAACGATGTAACACTGTGAGATGAATTAACAGAACACAGAGCAGTTTCTCAGAATGCTTCTTTCCAGTTTTGAACGGAAGATATTTCCTTTTTCACCATAGCCCTCTATGGGCTTCCAAATATCCCTTTGCCAATTCCACAAGAACAGCCTTAGCGAAAGGCTTCTTGAAGGGAAAGATGTAGCTCTGTGAGATGAATTAACAGAACACAGAGCAGTTTCTCAGAAAGCTTCTTTCCAGTTTTGAACGGAAGATAATTCCTTTTTCACCATAGCCCTCTATGGGCTTCCAAATATCCCTTTGCCAATTCCACAAGAACGGCCTTAGCGAAAGGCTTCTTGACGGGAAAGATGTAACTCTGTTAGATGAATTAACAGAACACAGAGCAGTTTCTCAAAAAGATTCTTTCCAGTTTTGAACGGAAGATATTTCCTTTTTCACCATAGCCCTCTATGGGCTTCCAAATATCCCTTTGCCAATTCCACAAGAACAGCCTTAGCGAAAGGCTTCTTGAAGGGAAAGATGTAACTCTGTGAGATGAATTAACAGAACACAGAGCAGTTTCTGAGAAAGCTTCTTTCCAGTTTTGAACGGAAGATATTTCCTTTTTCACCGTAGCCCTCTATGGGCTTCCAAATATCCCTTTGCCAATTCCACAAGAGCAGCCTTAGCGAAAGGCTTCTTGAAGGGAAAGATGTAACTGTGTGAGATGAATTAACAGAACACAGAGCAGTTTCACATAAAGCTTCTTTCCAGTTTTGAACAGAAGATAATTCCTTTTTCACCATAGCCCTCTATGGGCTTCCAAATATCCCTTTGCCAATTCCACAAGAACAGCCTTAGCGAAAGGCTTCTTGAAGGGAAAGATGTAACTCTGTGAGTTGAATTAACAGAACACAGAGCAGTTTCTCAGAATGCTTCTTTCCAGTTTTGAACGGAAGATATTTCTTTTTTAACCGTATCCCTCTATGGGCTTCCAAATATCCCTTTGCTAATTCCACAAGAACAGCCTTAGCGAAAGGCTTCTTGAAGGGAAAGATGTAACTCTGTTAGATGAATTAACAGAACACAGAGCAGTTTCTCGGAAAGCTTCCTTCCAGTTTAGAACGGAAGATATTTCCTTTTTCACCATAGCCGTCTATGGGCTTCCAAATATCCCTTTGCCAATTCCACAAGAACAGCCTTAGCGAAAGGCTTCTTGAAGGGAAAGATGTAAGTCTGTGAGATGAATTAACAGAACACAGAAGAGTTTCTCAGAAAGGTTCTTTCCAGTTTTGAACGGAAGATATTTCCTTTTTCACCATAGCCCTCTATGGGCTTCCAAATATCCCTTTGCCAATTCCACAAGAACAGCCTTAGCGAAAGGCTTCTTGAAGGGAAAGATGTAACTGTGTGAGATGAATTAACAGAACACAGAGCAGTTTCTCAGAAAGGTACTTTCCAGTTTTGAACGGAAGATATTTCCTTTTTCACCATAGCCGTCTATGGGCTTCCAAATATCCCTATTCCAATTCCACAAGAACAGCCTTAGCGAAAGGCTTCTTGAAGGGAAAGATGTAAGTCTGTGAGATGAATTAACAGAACACAGAAGAGTTTCTCAGAAAGGTTCTTTCCAGTTTTAAACGGAAGATATTTCCTTTTTCACCATAGCCCTCTATGGGCTTCCAAATATCCCTTTGCCAATTCCACAAGAACAGCCTTAGCGAAAGGCTTCTGGAAGGGAAAGATGTAACTCTGTGAGATGAATTAACAGAACACATAGCAGTTTCTCAGAAAGCTTCCTTCCAGTTTTGAACGGAAGATATTTTCTTTTTCACCATAGCCCTCTATGGGCTTCCAAATATCCCTTTGCCAATTCCACAAAAAGAGTCTTAGCGAAAGGCTTCTTGAAGGGAAAGATGTAAATCTGGGAGATGAAATAACAGAACACAGAGCAGTTTCTCAGAAAGCTTCTTTCCTGTTTGTAACGGAAGATATTCCTTTTTCACCACAGCCCTCTAGGGGCTTCCAAATATCCCTCTGCGAATTCCACAAGAACAGCCTTAGCGAAAGGCTTCTTGAAGGGAAAGATGTAACTGTGTGAGATGAATTAACAGAACACAGAGCAGTTTCTCAGAAAGCTTCTTTCCAGTTTTGAACGGAAGATATTTCCTTTTTCACCATAGCCCTCTATGGGCTTCCAAATATCCCTTTGCCAATTCCACAAGAACAGCCTTAGCGAAAGGCTTCTGGAAGGGAAAGATGTAACTCTTTGAGATGAATTAACAGAACACAGAGCAGTTTCTCAGAAAGCTTGTTTCCTGTTTGGAACGGAAGATATTTCCTTTTTCACCATAGCCCTCTATGGGCTTCCAAATATCCCTCTGCGAATTCCACAAGAACAGCCTTAGCGAAAGGCTTCTTGAAGGGAAAGATGTAACTCTGTGAGATGAATTAACAGAACACAGAGCAGTTTCTCAGAAAGCTTCTTTCCAGTTTTGAACGGAAGATATTTCCTTTTTCACCATAGCCCTCTATGGGCTTCCAAATATCCCTTTGACAATTCCACAAGAACAGCCTTAGCGAAAGGCTTCTTGAAGGGTAAGATGTAACTCTGTGACATGAATTAACAGAACACAGAGCAGTTTCTCAGAAAGCTTCTTTCCAGTTTTGAACGGAAGATATTTCCTTTTTCACCATAGCCCTCTATGGGCTTCCAAATATCCCTCTGCGAACTCCACAAGAACAGCCTTAGCGAAAGGCTTCTTGAAGGGAAAGATGTAACTCTGTGAGATGAATTAACAGAACACAGAGCAGTTTCTCAGAAAGCTTCTTTCCGGTTTTGAACGGAAGATATTTCCTTTTTCACCATAGCCCTCTAAGGGCTTCCAAATATCACTTTGCCAATTCCACAAGAACAGCCTTAGCGAAAGGCTTTGAAGGGAAAGATGTAACTCTGTGAGATGAATTAACAGAACACAGAAAAGTTTCTCAGAAAGCTTCTTTCCAGTTTTAAACGGAAGATATTTCCTTTTTCACCATAGCCCTCTATGGGCTTCCAAATATCCCTTTGCCAATTCCACAAGAACAGCCTTAGAGAAAGGCTTCTTGAAGGGAAAGATGTAACTCTGTGAGATGAATTAACAGAACACAGAGCAGTTTCTGAGAAAGGTTCTTTCCAGTTTTGAACGGAAGATATTTCCTTTTTCACCATAGCCCTCTATGGGCTTCCAAATATCCCTTTGCCAATTCCATCAGAACGGCCTTAGCGAAAGGATTCTTGAAGGGAAAGATGTAACTCTGTGAGATGAATTAACAGAACACAGAGCAGTTTCTCAGAAAGCTTCTTTCCTGTTTGGAACGGAAGGTATTTCCTTTTTCACCATAGCTCTCTATGGGCTTCCAAATATCCCTTTGCCAATTCCACAAGAACAGCCTTAGAGAAAGGCTTCTTGAAGGGAAAGATGTAACTCTGTGAGATGAATTAACAGAACACAGAGCAGTTTCTCAGAAAGCTTCTTTCTAGTTTTGAACGGAAGATATTTCCTTTTTCACCATAGCCCTCTATGGGCTTCCAAATATCCCTTTGCCAATTCCACAAGAACAGCCTTAGCGAAATGCTTTTGAAGGGAAAGATGTAACTCTGTGAGATGAATTAACAGAACACAGAGCAGTTTCTCAGAAAGCTTCTTTCCTGTTTGGAACGGAAGATATTTCCTTTTTCACCATAGCTCTCTATGGGCTTCCAAATATCCCTTTGCCAATTCCACAAGAACAGCCTTAGCGAAAGGCTTCTTGAAGGGAAAGATGTAACTCTGTGAGATGAATTAACGGAACACAGCGCAGTTTCTCAGAAAGCTTCTTTCCAGTTTTGAACGGAAGATATTTCCTTTTTCACCATAGCCCTCTATGGGCTTCCAAATATCCCTTTGACAATTCCACAAGAACAGCCTTAGCGAAAGGCTTCTTGAAGGGAAAGATGTAACTGTGTGAGATGAATTAACAGAACACAGAACAGTTCCTCAGAAAGGTTCTTTCCAGTTTTGAACGGAAGATATTTCCTTTTTCAGCATAGCCCTCTATGGGCTTCCAAATATCCCTTTGCCAATTCCACAAGAACAGCTTTAGCGAAAGGCTTCTTGAAGGGAAAGATGTAACTCTGTGAGATGAATTAACAGAACACAGAGCAGTTTCTCAGAAAGCTTCTTTCCAGTTTTGAACGGAAGATATTTCCTTTTTCACCATAGCCCTCTATGGGCTTCCAAATATCCCTTTGCCAATTCCACATGAACGGCCTTAGCGAAAGGCTTCTTGAAGGGAAAGATGTAACTCTGTGAGATGAATTAACAGAACACAGAGCAGTTTCTGAGAAAGATTCATTCCAGTTGCGAACGGAAGATATTTCCTTTTTCACTGTAGCCCTCTGTGGGCTTCCAAATATCCCTTTGCCAATTCCACAAGAACAGCCTTAGCGAAAGGCTTCTTGAAGGGAAAGATGTAACTTTGTGAGATGAATTAACAGAACACAGAGCAGTTTCTCAGAAAGCTTCTTTCCAGTTTTGAACGGAAGATATTTCCTTTTTCACCATAGCCCTCTATGGGCTTACAAATATCCCTTTGCCAATTCCACAAGAACAGCCTTAGCGAAAGGCTTCTTGAAGGGAAAGATGTAACTCTGTGAGATGAATTAACAGAACACAGAGCAGTTTCTCAGAAAGCTTCTTTCCAGTTTTGAACTGAAGATATTTCCTTTTTCACCATAGCCCTCTATGGGCTTCCAAATATCCCTCTGCGAATTCCACAAGAACAGCCTTAGCGAAAGGCTTCTTGAAGGGAAAGATGTAACTGTGTGAGATGAATTAACAGAACACAGAGCAGTTTCTCAGAAAGCTTCTTTCCGGTTTTGAACGGAAGATATTTCCTTTTTCACCATAGCCCTCTAAGGGCTTCAAATTTCCCTTTGCCAATTCCACAAGAACAGCCTTAGCGAAAGGCTTTTGAAGGGAAAGATGTAACTCTGTGTGATGAATTAACAGAACACAGAGCAGTTTCTCAGAAAGCTTCTTTCCAGTTTTGAACGGAAGATATTTCCTTTTTCACCATAGCCCTCTATGGGCTTCCAAATATCCCTTTGCCAATTCCACAAGGACAGCCTTAGCGAAAGGTTTCTTGAAGGGAAAGATGTAACTCTGTGAGATGAACTAACAGAACACAGAACAGTTTCTGAGAAAGGTTCTTTCCAGTTTTGAAAGGAAGATATTTCCTTTTTCACCATAGCCCTCTATGGGCTTCCAAATATCCCTTTGCCAATTCCACCAGAACGGCCTTAGCGAAAAGATTCTTGAAGGGAAAGATGTAACTCTGTGAGATGAATTAACAGAACACAGAAAAGTTCCTCAGAAAGGTTCTTTCCAGTTTTGAACGGAAGATAATTCCTTTTTCACCAATGCCCTCTATGGGCTTCCAAATATCCCTTTGCCAATTCCACAAGAACAGCCTTAGAGAAAGGCTTCTTGAACTGAAAGATGTAACTCTGTGAGATGAATTAACAGAACACAGAGCAGTTTCTCAGAAAGCTTCTTTCCAGTTTTGAACGGAAGATATTTCCTTTTTCAACATAGCCCTCTATGGGCTTCCAAATATCCGTTTGCCAATTCCACAAGAACAGCCTTAGCAAAAGGCTTCTTGAAGGGAAAGATGTAACTGTGTGAGATGAATTAACAGAACACAGAGCAGTTTCTCAGAAAGCTTCTTTCCAGTTTTGAACGGAAGATATTTCCTTTTTCACCATAGCCCTCTATGGGCTCCCAAATATCCCTTTGCCAATTCCACAAGAACAGCCTTAGCAAAAGGCTTCTTGAAGGGAAAGATGTATCTCTGTGAGATGAATTAACAGAACACAGAGCAGTTTCTCAGAAAGCTTCTTTCCAGTTTTGAACGGAAGATATTTCCTTTTTCACCATAGCCCTCTATGGGCTTCCAAATATCCCTTTGCCAATTCCACAAGGACAGCCTTAGCGAAAGGTTTCTTGATGGGAAAGATGTAACTCTGTGAGATGAACTAACAGAACACAGAACAGTTTCTCAGAAAGGTTCTTTCCAGTTTTGAACGGAAGATATTTCCTTTTTCACCATAGCCCTCTATGGGTTTCCAAATATCCCTTTGCCAATTCCACCAGAACGGCCTTAGCGAAAGGATTCTTGAAGGGAAAGATGTAACTCTGTGAGATGAATTAACAGAACACAGAGCAGTTTCTCTGAAAGCTTCTTTCCAGTTTTGAACGGAAGATATTTCCTTTTTCACCATAGCCCTCTATGGGCTTCCAAATATCCCTTTGCCAATTCCACAAGAACAGCCTTAGCGAAAGGCTTCTTGAAGGGAAAGATGTAACTCTGTGAGATGAATTAACAGAACACAGAGCAGTTTCTCAGAAAGCTTCTTTCCAGTTTTGAACGGAAGATATTTCCTTTTTCACCATAGCCCTCTATGGGCTTCCAAATATCCCTTTGCCAATTCCACAAGAACAGCCTTAGCGAAAGGCTTCTTGAAGGGAAAGATGTAACTCTGTGAGATGAATTAACAGAACACAGAGCAGTTTCTCAGAAAGCTTCTTTCCAGTTTTGAACGGAAGATATTTCCTTTTTCACCATAGCCCTCTATGGGCTTCCAAATATCCCTTTGCCAATTCCACAAGGACAGCCTTAGCGAAAGGTTTCTTGAAGGGAAAGATGTAACTCTGTGAGATGAACTAACAGAACACAGAACAGTTTCTCAGTAAGGTTCTTTCCAGTTTTGAACGGAAGATATTTCCTTTTTCACCATAGCCCCTATGGGCTTCCAAATATCCCTTTGCCAATTCCACAAGAACGGCCTTAGCGAAAGGATTCTTGAAGGGAAAGATGTAACTCTGTGAGATGAATGAACAGAACACAGAACAGTTCCTCAGAAAGGTTCTTTCCAGTTTTGAACGGAAGATATTTCCTTTTTCACCATAGCCCTCTATGGGCTTCCAAATATCCCTTTGCCAATTCCACAAGAACAGCCTTAGAGAAAGGCTTCTTGAAGGGAAAGATGTAACTCTGTGAGATGAATTAACAGAACACAGAGCAGTTTCTCAGAAAGCTTCTTTCCAGTTTTGAACGGAAGATATTTCCTTTTTCACCATAGCCCTCTATGGGCTTCCAAATATCCCTTTGCCAATTCCACAAGAACGGCCTTAGCGAAAGGCTTCTTGAAGGGAAAGATGTAACTGTGTGAGATGAATTAACAGAACACAGAGCAGTTTCTCAGAAAGCTTCTTTCCAGTTTTGAACGGAAGATATTTCCTTTTTCACCATAGCCCTCTAGGGGCTTCCAAATATCCCTTTGACAATTCCACAAGAACGGCCTTAGCGAAAGGCTTCTTGAAGGGAAAGATGTAACTCTGTGAGATGAATTAACAGACACAGAACAGTTTCTCAGAAAGCTTCTTTCCAGTTTTGAACGGAAGATATTCCTTTTTCACCGTAGCCCTCTATGGGCTTCAATATATCCCTTTGCCAATTCCACAAGAACAGCCTTAGCGAAAGGCTTCTTGAAGGAAAGATGTAACTCTGTGAGATGAATTAACAGAACACAGAGCAGTTTCTCAGAAAGCTTCTTTCCAGTTTTGAACGGAAGATATTTCCTTTTTCACCATAGCCCTCTATGGGCTTCCAAATATCCCTTTGCCAATTCCACAAGAACAGCCTCAGCGAAAGACTTTTGAAGGGAAAGATGTAACTCTGTGAGATGAATTAACAGAACACAGAGCAGTTTCTCAGACAGCTTCTTTCCAGTTTGGAACGGAAGATATTTCCTTTTTCAGCATAGCCCTCTATGGGCTTCCAAATATCCCTCTGCCAATTCCACAAGAACAGCCTTAGCGAAAGGCTTCTTGAAGGGAAAGATGTAACTCTGTGAGATGAATTAAAAGAACACAGAGCAGTTTCTCAGAAAGCTTCTTTACAGTTTTGAACGGAAGATAATTCCTTTTTCACCATAGCCCTCTATGGGCTTCCAAATATCCCTTTGCCAATTCCACAAGAACAGCCTTAGCGAAAGGCTTCTTGAAGGGAAAGATGTAACTCTGTGTGATGAATTAACAGAACACAGAGCAGTTTCTCAGAAAGCTTCTTTCCAGTTTTGAACGGAAGATATTCCTTTTTCACCGTAGCCCTCTATGGGCTTCAATATATCCCTTTGCCAATTCCACAAGAACAGCCTTAGCGAAAGGCTTCTTGAAGGGAAAGATGTAACTCTGTGAGATGAATTAACAGAACACAGAGCAGTTTCTCAGAAAGCTTGTTTCCAGTTTTGAACGGAAGATATTTCCTTTTTCACCATAGCCCTCTATGGGCTTCCAAATATCCCTTTGCCAATTCCACAAGAACAGCCTCAGCGAAAGACTTTTGAAGGGAAAGATGTAACTCTGTGAGATGAATTAACAGAACACAGAGCAGTTTCTCAGACAGCTTCTTTCCAGTTTGGAACGGAAGATATTTCCTTTTTCAGCATAGCCCTCTATGGGCTTCCAAATATCCCTCTGCCAATTCCACAAGAACAGCCTTAGCGAAAGGCTTCTTGAAGGGAAAGATGTAACTCTGTGAGATGAATTAAAAGAACACAGAGCAGTTTCTCAGAAAGCTTCTTTACAGTTTTGAACGGAAGATAATTCCTTTTTCACCATAGCCCTCTATGGGCTTCCAAATATCCCTTTGCCAATTCCACAAGAACAGCCTTAGCGAAAGGCTTCTTGAAGGGAAAGATGTAACTCTGTGTGATGAATTAACAGAACACAGAGCAGTTTCTCAGAAAGCTTCTTTCCAGTTTTGAACGGAAGATATTTCCTTTTTCACCGTAGCCCTCTACGGGCTTCCAAATATCCCTTTGCTAATTCCACAAGAACAGCCTTAGCGAAAGGCTTCTTCAAGGGAAAGATGTAACTCTGTGAGATGAATTAACAGAACACAGAGCAGTTTCTCAGAAAGCTTCCTTCCAGTTTTGAACGGAAGATATTTCCTTTTTCACCGTAGCCCTCTATGGGCTTCCAAATATCCCTTTTCCAATTCCACAACAACAGCCTTAGCGAAAGGCTTCTTGAAGGGAAAGATGTAACACTGTGAGATGAATTAACAGAACACAGAGCAGTTTCTCAGAATGCTTCTTTCCAGTTTTGAACGGAAGATATTTCCTTTTTCACCATAGCCCTCTATGGGCTTCCAAATATCCCTTTGCCAATTCCACAAGTACAGCCTTAGCGAAAGGCTTCTTGAAGGGAAAGATGTAGCTCTGTGAGATGAATTAACAGAACACAGAGCAGTTTCTCAGAAAGCTTCTTTCCAGTTTTGAACGGAAGATAATTCCTTTTTCACCATAGCCCTCTATGGGCTTCCAAATATCCCTTTGCCAATTCCACAAGAACGGCCTTAGCGAAAGGCTTCTTGACGGGAAAGATGAAACTCTGTTAGATGAATTAACAGAACACAGAGCAGTTTCTCAAAAAGATTCTTTCCAGTTTTGAACGGAAGATATTTCCTTTTTCACCATAGCCCTCTATGGGCTTCCAAATATCCCTTTGCCAATTCCACAAGAACAGCCTTAGCGAAAGGCTTCTTGAAGGGAAAGATGTAACTCTGTGAGATGAATTAACAGAACACAGAGCAGTTTCTGAGAAAGCTTCTTTCCAGTTTTGAACGGAAGATATTTCCTTTTTCACCGTAGCCCTCTATGGGCTTCCAAATATCCCTTTGCCAATTCCACAAGAGCAGCCTTAGCGAAAGGCTTCTTGAAGGGAAAGATGTAACTGTGTGAGATGAATTAACAGAACACAGAGCAGTTTCACATAAAGCTTCTTTCCAGTTTTGAACAGAAGATAATTCCTTTTTCACCATAGCCCTCTATGGGCTTCCAAATATCCCTTTGCCAATTCCACAAGAACAGCCTTAGCGAAAGGCTTCTTGAAGGGAAAGATGTAACTCTGTGAGTTGAATTAACAGAACACAGAGCAGTTTCTCAGAATGCTTCTTTCCAGTTTTGAACGGAAGATATTTCTTTTTTAACCGTATCCCTCTATGGGCTTCCAAATATCCCTTTGCTAATTCCACAAGAACAGCCTTAGCGAAAGGCTTCTTGAAGGGAAAGATGTAACTCTGTTAGATGAATTAACAGAACACAGAGCAGTTTCTCGGAAAGCTTCCTTCCAGTTTAGAACGGAAGATATTTCCTTTTTCACCATAGCCCTCTAAGGGCTTCAAATTTCCCTTTGCCAATTCCACAAGAACAGCCTTAGCGAAAGGCTTTTGAAGGGAAAGATGTAACTCTGTGTGATGAATTAACAGAACACAGAGCAGTTTCTCAGAAAGCTTCTTTCCAGTTTTGAACGGAAGATATTTCCTTTTTCACCATAGCCCTCTATGGGCTTCCAAATATCCCTTTGCCAATTCCACAAGGACAGCCTTAGCGAAAGGTTTCTTGAAGGGAAAGATGTAACTCTGTGAGATGAACTAACAGAACACAGAACAGTTTCTGAGAAAGGTTCTTTCCAGTTTTGAAAGGAAGATATTTCCTTTTTCACCATAGCCCTCTATGGGCTTCCAAATATCCCTTTGCCAATTCCACCAGAACGGCCTTAGCGAAAAGATTCTTGAAGGGAAAGATGTAACTCTGTGAGATGAATTAACAGAACACAGAAAAGTTCCTCAGAAAGGTTCTTTCCAGTTTTGAACGGAAGATAATTCCTTTTTCACCAATGCCCTCTATGGGCTTCCAAATATCCCTTTGCCAATTCCACAAGAACAGCCTTAGAGAAAGGCTTCTTGAAGTGAAAGATGTAACTCTGTGAGATGAATTAACAGAACACAGAGCAGTTTCTCAGAAAGCTTCTTTCCAGTTTTGAACGGAAGATATTTCCTTTTTCAACATAGCCCTCTATGGGCTTCCAAATATCCCTTTGCCAATTCCACAAGAACAGCCTTAGCAAAAGGCTTCTTGAAGGGAAAGATGTAACTGTGTGAGATGAATTAACAGAACACAGAGCAGTTTCTCAGAAAGCTTCTTTCCAGTTTTGAACGGAAGATATTTCCTTTTTCACCATAGCCCTCTATGGGCTCCCAAATATCCCTTTGCCAATTCCACAAGAACAGCCTTAGCAAAAGGCTTCTTGAAGGGAAAGATGTATCTCTGTGAGATGAATTAACAGAACACAGAGCAGTTTCTCAGAAAGCTTCTTTCCAGTTTTGAACGGAAGATATTTCCTTTTTCACCATAGCCCCATATGGGCTTCCAAATATCCCTTTGCCAATTCCACAAGAACAGAATTAGCGAAAGGCTTCTTGAAGGGAAAGATGTAACTCTGTGAGATGAATTAACAGAACACAGAGCAGTTTCTCAGAAAGCTTCTTTCCAGTTTTGAACGGAAGATATTTCCTTTTTCACCATAGCCCTCTATGGGCTTCCAAATATCCCTTTGCCAATTCCACAAGAACAGCCTTAGCGAAAGGCTTCTTGAAGGGAAAGATGTAACTCTGTGAGATGAATTAACAGAAAACAGAGCAGTTTCTCAGAAAGGTTCTTTCCAGTTTTGAACGGAGGATATTTCCTTTTTCACCATAGCCCTCTATGGGCTTCCAAATATCCCTTTGCCAATTCCACAAGGACAGCCTTAGCGAAAGGTTTCTTGAAGGGAAAGATGTAACTCTGTGAGATGAACTAACAGAACACAGAACAGTTTCTCAGAAAGGTTCTTTCCAGTTTTGAATGAAAGATATTTCCTTTTTCACCATAGCCCTCTATGGACTTCCAAATATCCCTTTGCCAATTCCACCAGAACGGCCTTAGCGGAAGGATTCTTGAAGAGAAAGATGTAACTCTGTGAGATGAATTAACAAAACACAGAACAGTTCCTCAGAAAGGTTCTTTCCAGTTTTGAACGGAAGATAATTCCTTTTTCACCATAGCCCTCTATGGGCTTCCAAATATCCCTTTGCCAATTCCACAAGAACAGCCTTAGAGAAAGGCTTCTTGAAGGGAAAGATGTAACTCTGTGAGATGAATTAACAGAACACAGAGCAGTTTCTCAGAAGGCTTCTTTCCAGTTTTGAACGGAAGATATTTTCTTTTTCACCATAGCCCTCTATGGGCTTCCAAATATCCCTTTGCCAATTCCACAAGAACGGCCTTAGCGAAAGGCTTCTTGAAGGGAAAGATGTAACTCTGTGAGATGAATTAACAGAACACAGAGAAGTTTCTCAAAAAGATTCTTTCCAGTTTTGAACGGAAGATATTTCCTTTTTCACCATAGCCCTCTATGGGCTTCCAAATATACCTTTGCCAATTCCACAAGAACAGCCTTAGCGAAAGGCTTCTTGAAGGGAAAGATGTAACTTTGTGAGATGAATTAACAGAACACAGAGCAGTTTCTCAGAAAGCTTCTTTCCAGTTTTGAACGGAAGATATTTACTTTTTCACCATAGCCCTCTATGGGCTTCCAAATATCCCTCTGCGAATTCCACAAGAACAGCCTTAGCGAAAGGCTTCTTGAAGGGAAAGATGTAACTGTGTGAGATGAATTAACAGAACACAGAGCAGTTTCTCAGAAATCTTCTTTCCGGTTTTGAACGGAAGATATTTCCTTTTTCACCATAGCCCTCTATGGGCTTCCAAATATCCCTTTGCCAATTCCACAAGAACAGCCTTAGCGAAAGGCTTCTTGAAGGGAAAGATGTAACTCTGTGAGATGAATTAACAGAACACAGAGCAGTTTCTCAGAAAGCTTCTTTCCAGTTTTGAACGGAAGATATTTCCTTTTTCACCATAGCCCTCTATGGGCTTCCAAATATCCCTTTGCCAATTCCACAAGGACAGCCTTAGCGAAAGGTTTCTTGAAGGGAAAGATGTAACTCTGTGAGATGAACTAACAGAACACAGAACAGTTTCTCAGAAAGGTTCTTTCCAGTTTTGAACGAAAGATATTTCCTTTTTCACCATAGCCCTCTATGGGCTTCCAAATATCCCTTTGCCAATTCCACCAGAACGGCCTTAGCGGAAGGATTCTTGAAGGGAAAGATGTAACTCTGTGAGATGAATTAACAGAACACAGAACAGTTCCTCAGAAAGGGTCTTTCCAGTTTTCAACGGAAGATATTTCCTTTTTCACCATAGCCCTCTATGGGCTTCCAAATATCCCTTTGCCAATTCCACAAGAACAGCCTTAGCGAAAGGCTTCTTGAAGGGAAAGATGTAACTCTGTGAGATGAATTAACAGAACACTGAGCAGTTTCTCAGAAAGCTTCTTTCCAGTTTTGAACGGAAGATATTTCCTTTTTCACCATAGCCCTCTATGGGCTTCCAAATATCCCTTTGCCAATTCCACATGAACGGCCTTAGCGAAAGGCTTCTTGAAGGGAAAGATTTAACTCTGTGAGATGAATTAACAGAACACAGAGCAGTTTCTCAAAAAGATTCATTCCAGTTGCGAACGGAAGATATTTCCTTTTTCACTATAGCCCTCTATGGGCTTCCAAATATCCCTTTGCCAATTCCACAAGAACAGCCTTAGCGAAAGGCTTCTTGAAGGGAAAGATGTAACTTTGTGAGATGAATTAACAGAACACAGAGCAGTTTCTCAGAAAGCTTCTTTCCAGTTTTGAACGGAAGATATTTCCTTTTTCACCATAGCGCTCTATGGGCTTCCAAATATCCCTTTGACAATTCCACAAGAACAGACTTAGCGAAAGGCTTCTTGAAGGGAAAGATGTAACTCTGTGAGATGAATTAACAGAACACAGAGCAGTTTCTCAGAAAGCTTCTTTCCAGTTTTGAACTGAAGATATTTCCTTTTTCACCATAGCCCTCTATGGGCTTCCAAATATCCCTCTGCGAATTCCACAAGAACAGCCTTAGCGAAAGGCTTCTTGAAGGGAAAGATGTAACTGTGTGAGATGAATTAACAGAACACAGAGCAGTTTCTCAGAAAGCTTCTTTCCGGTTTTGAACGGAAGATATTTCCTTTTTCACCATAGCCCTCTAAGGGCTTCCAAATATCCCTTTGCCAATTCCACAAGAACAGCCTTAGCGAAAGGCTGTTGAAGGGAAAGATGTAACTCTGTGTGATGAATTAACAGAACACAGAGCAGTTTCTCAGAAAGCTTCTTTCCAGTTTTGAACGGAAGATATTTCCTTTTTCACCATAGCCCTCTATGGGCTTCCAAATATCCCTTTGCCAATTCCACAAGGACAGCCTTAGCGAAAGGTTTCTTGAAGGGAAAGATGTAACTCTGTGAGATGAACTAACAGAACACAGAACAGTTTCTGAGAAAGGTTCTTTCCAGTTTTGAACGGAAGATATTTCCTTTTTCACCATAGCCCTCTATGGGCTTCCAAATATCCCTTTGCCAATTCCACCAGAACGGCCTTAGCGAAAAGATTCTTGAAGGGAAAGATGTAACTCTGTGAGATGAATTAACAGAACACAGAAAAGTTCCTCAGAAAGGTTCTTTCCAGTTTTGAACGGAAGATATTTCCTTTTTCACCAATGCCCTCTATGGGCTTCCAAATATCCCTTTGCCAATTCCACAAGAACAGCCTTAGAGAAAGGCTTCTTGAAGGGAAAGATGTAACTCTGTGAGATGAATTAACAGAACACAGAGCAGTTTCTCAGAAAGCTTCTTTCCAGTTTTGAACGGAAGATATTTCCTTTTTCACCATAGCCCTCTATGGGCTTCCAAATATCCCTTTGCCAATTCCACAAGAACAGCCTTAGCGAAAGGCTTCTTGAAGGGAAAGATGTAACTGTGTGAGATGAATTAACAGAACACAGAGCAGTTTCTCAGAAAGCTTCTTTCCAGTTTTGAACGGAAGATATTTCCTTTTTCACCATAGCCCTCTATGGGCTTCCAAATATCCCTTTGCCAATTCCACAAGAACAGCCTTAGCGAAAGGCTTCTTGAAGGGAAAGATGTAACTCTGTGAGATGAATTAACAGAACACAGAGCAGTTTCTCAGAAAGCTTCTTTCCAGTTTTGAACGGAAGATATTTCCTTTTTCACCGTAGCCCTCTATGGGCTTCCAAATATCCCTTTGCCAATTCCACAAGAACAGCCTTAGCGAAAGGCTTCTTGAAGGGAAAGATGTAACTCTGTGAGATGAATTAACAGAACACAGAGCAGTTTCTCAGAAAGCTTCTTTCCAGTTTTGAACGGAAGATATTTCCTTTTTCACCATAGCCCTCTATGGGCTCCCAAATATCCCTTTGCCAATTCCACAAGAACAGCCTTAGCGAAAGGCTTCTTGAAGGGAAAGATGTATCTCTGTGAGATGAATTAACAGAACACAGAGCAGTTTCTCAGAAAGCTTCTTTCCAGTTTTGAACGGAAGATATTTCCTTTTTCACCATAGCCCCATATGGGCTTCCAAATATCCCTTTGCCAATTCCACAAGAACAGCCTTAGCGAAAGGCTTCTTGAAGGGAAAGATGTAACTCTGTGAGATGAATTAACAGAACACAGAGCAGTTTCTCAGAAAGCTTCTTTCCAGTTTTGAACGGAAGATATTTCCTTTTTCACCATAGCCCTCTATGGGCTTCCAAATATCCCTTTGCCAATTCCACAAGAACAGCCTTAGCGAAAGGCTTCTTGAAGGGAAAGATGTAACTCTGTGAGATGAATTAACAGAAAACAGAGCAGTTTCTCAGAAAGGTTCTTTCCAGTTTTGAACGGAAGATATTTCCCTTTTCACCATAGCCCTCTATGGGATTCCAAATATCCCTTTGCCAATTCCACAAGGACAGCCTTAGCAAAAGGTTTCTTGAAGGGAAAGATGTAACTCTGTGAAGTGAACTAACAGATCACAGAACAGTTTCTCAGAAAGGTTCTTTCCAGTTTTGAACGAAAGATATTTCCTTTTTCACCATAGCCCTCTATGGACTTACAAATATCCCTTTGCCAATTCCACCAGAACGGCCTTAGCGGAAGGATTCTTGAAGGGAAAGATGTAACTCTGTGAGATGAATTAACAAAACACAGAACAGTTCCTCAGAAAGGTTCTTTCCAGTTTTGAACGGAAGATATTTCCTTTTTCACCATAGCCCTCTATGGGCTTCCAAATATCCCTTTGCAAATTCCACAAGAACAGCCTTAGAGAAAGGCTTCTTGAAGGGAACGATGTAACTCTGTGAGATGAATTAACAGAACACAGAGCAGTTTCTCAGAAGGCTTCTTTCCAGTTTTGAACGGAAGATATTTCCTTTTTAACCATAGCCCTCTATGGGCTTCCAAATATCCCTTTGCCAATTCCACAAGAACGGCCTTAGCGAAAGGCTTCTTGAAGGGAAAGATGTAACTCTGTGAGATGAATTAACAGAACACAGAGAAGTTTCTCCAAAAGATTCTTTCCAGTTTTGAACGGAAGATATTTCCTTTTTCACCATAGCCCTCTATGGGCTTCCAAATATACCTTTGCCAATTCCACAAGAACAGCCTTAGCGAAAGGCTTCTTGAAGGGAAAGATGTAACTTTGTGGGATGAATTAACAGAACACAGAGCAGTTTCTCAGAAAGCTTCTTTCCAGTTTTGAACGGAAGATATTTCCTTTTTCACCATAGCCCTCTATGGGCTTCCAAATATCCCTTTGCCAATTCCACAAGAACAGCCTTAGCGAAATTCTTCTTGAAGGGAAAGATGTAACTCTGTGAGATGAATTAACAGAACATAGAGCAGTTTCTCAGAAGGCTTCTTTCCAGTTTTGAACGGAAGATATTTCCTTTTTCACCATAGCCCTCTATGGGCTTCCAAATATCCCTCTGCCAATTCCACAAGAACAGCCTTAGCGAAAGGCTTCTTGAAGGGAAAGATGTAACTCTGTGAAATGAATTAACAGAACACAGAGCAGTTTCTCAGAAAGCTTCTTTCCAGTTTAGAACGGAAGATATTTCCTTTTTCACCATAGCCCTCTATGGGCTTCCAAATATCCCTCTGCGAATTCCACAAGAACAGCCTTAGCGAAAGGCTTCTGGAAGGGAAAGATGTAACTTTGTGAGATGAATTAACAGAACACAGAGCAGTTTCTCAGAAAGCTTCTTTCCAGTTTTGAACGGAAGATATTTCCTTTTTCACCATAGCCCTCTATGGGCTTCCAAATATCCCTTTGCCAATTCCACAAGAACAGCCTTAGCGAAAGGCTTTTGAAGGGAAAGATGTAACTCTGTGAGATGAATTAACAGAACACAGAGCAGTTTCTCAAAAAGATTCTTTCCAGTTTTGAACGGAAGATATTTCCTTTTTCACTATAGCCCTCTAAGGGCTTCCAAATATCCCTTTGCCAATTCCACAAGAACAGCCTTAGCGAAAGGCTTCTTGAAGGGAAAGATGTAACTTTGTGAGATGAATTAACAGAACACAGAGCAGTTTCTCAGAAAGCTTCTTTCCAGTTTTGAACGGAAGATATTTCCTTTTTCACCGTAGCCCTCTATGGGCTTCCAAATATCCCTTTGCCAATTCCACAAGAACAGCCTTAGCGAAAGGCTTCTTGAAGGGAAAGATGTAACTCTGTGAGATGAATTAACAGAACACAGAGCAGTTTCTCAGAAAGCTTCTTTCCAGTTTTGAACGGAAGATATTTCCTTTTTCACCATAGCCCTCTATGGGCTTCCAAATATCCCTCTGCGAATTCCACAAGAACAGCCTTAGCGAAAGGCTTCTTGAAGGGAAAGATGTAACTGTGTGAGATGAATTAACAGAACACAGAGCAGTTTCTCAGAAAGCTTCTTTCCGGTTTTGAACGGAAGATATTTCCTTTTTCACCATAGCCCTCTATTGGCTTCCAAATATCCCTTTGCCAATTCCACCAGAACGGCCTTAGCGGAAGGATTCTTGAAGGGAAAGATGTAACTCTGTGAGATGAATTAACAGAACACAGAACAGTTCCTCAGAAAGGGTCTTTCCAGTTTTCAACGGAAGATATTTCCTTTTTCACCATAGCCCTCTATGGGCTTCCAAATATCCCTTTGCCAATTCCACAAGAACAGCCTTAGAGAAAGGCTTCTTGAAGGGAAAGATGTAACTCTGTGAGATGAATTAACAGAACACAGAGCAGTTTCTCAGAAAGCTTCTTTCCACTTTTGAACGGAAGATATTCCCTTTTTCACCATAGCCCTCTATGGGGTTCCAAATATCCCTTTGCCAATTCCACAAGAACGGCCTTAGCTAAAGGCTTCTTGAAGGGAAAGATGTAACTCTGTGAGATGAATTAACAGAACACAGACCAGTTTCTCAAAAAGCTTCTTTCCAGTTTTGAACGGAAGATATTTCCTTTTTCACCATAGCCCTCTATGGGCTTGCAAATATCCCTTTGCCAATTCCAGAAGAACAGCCTTAGCGAAAGGCTTCTTGAAGGGAAAGATGTAACTGTGTGAGATGAATTAACAGAACACAGAGCAGTTTCTCAGAAAGCTTCTTTCCGGTTTTGAACGGAAGATATTTCCTTTTTCACCATAGCCCTCTATGGGCTTCCAAATATCCCTTTGCCAATTCCACAAGAACAGCCTTAGCGAAAGGCTTTTGAAGGGAAAGATGTAACTCTGTGAGATGAATTAACAGAACACAGAGCAGTTTCTCAGAAAGCTTCTTTCCTGTTTGGAACGGAAGATATTTCCTTTTTCACCGTAGCCCTCTATGGGCTTCCAAATATCCCTTTGCCAATTCCACAAGAACAGCCTTAGCGAAAGGCTTCTTGAAGGGAAAGATGTAACTCTGTGAGATTAATTAACAGAACACAGAGCAGTTTCTCAGAAAGCTTCTTTCCAGTTTTGAACGGAAGATATTTCCTTTTTCACCATAGCCCTCTATGGGCTTCCAAATATCCCTTTGCCAATTCCACAAGAAAAGCCTTAGCGAAAGGCTTCTTGAAGGGAAAGATGTAACTCTGTGAGATGAATTAACAGAACACAGAGCAATTTCTCAGAAAGCTTCTTTCCAGTGTTGAACTGAAGATATTTCCTTTTTCACCATAGCCCTCTATGGGCTTCCAAATATCCCTTTGCCAATTCCACAAGAACAGCCTTAGCGAAAGGCTTCTTGAAGGGAAAGATGTAACTCTGTGAGATGAATTAACAGAACACAGAGCAGTTTCTCAGAAAGCTTCTTTCCAGTTTTGAACGGAAGATATTTCCTTTTTCACCATAGCCCTCTATGGGGTTCCAAATATCCCTTTGCCAATTCCACAAGAACGGCCTTAGCTAAAGGCTTCTTGAAGGGAAAGATGTAACTCTGTGAGATGAATTAACAGAACACAGAGCAGTTTCTCAAAAAGCTTCTTTCCAGTTTTGAACGGAAGATATTTCCTTTTTCACCATAGCCCTCTATGGGCTTGCAAATATCCCTTTGCCAATTCCACAAGAACAGCCTTAGCGAAAGGCTTCTTGAAGGGAAAGATGTAACTGTGTGAGATGAATTAACAGAACACAGAGCAGTTTCTCAGAAAGCTTCTTTCCGGTTTTGAACGGAAGATATTTCCTTTTTCACCATAGCCCTCTATGGGCTTCCAAATATCCCTTTGCCAATTCCACAAGAACAGCCTTAGCGAAAGGCTTTTGAAGGGAAAGATGTAACTCTGTGAGATGAATTAACAGAACACAGAGCAGTTTCTCAGAAAGCTTCTTTCCTGTTTGGAACGGAAGATATTTCCTTTTTCACCGTAGCCCTCTATGGGCTTCCAAATATCCCTTTGCCAATTCCACAAGAACAGCCTTAGCGAAAGGCTTCTTGAAAGGAAAGATGTAACTCTGTGAGATTAATTAACAGAACACATAGCAGTTTCTCAGAAAGCTTCTTTCCAGTTTTGAACGGAAGATATTTCCTTTTTCACCATAGCCCTCTATGGGCTTCCAAATATCCCTTTGCCAATTCCACAAGAAAAGCCTTAGCGAAAGGCTTCTTGAAGGGAAAGATGTAACTCTGTGAGATGAATTAACAGAACACAGAGCAGTTTCTCAGAAAGCTTCTTTCCAGTTTTGAACTGAAGATATTTCCTTTTTCACCATAGCCCTCTATGGGCTTCCAAATATCCCTTTGCCAATTCCACAAGAACAGCCTTAGCGAAAGGCTTCTTGAAGGGAAAGATGTAACTCTGTGAGATGAATTAACAGAACACAGAGCAGTTTCTCAGAAAGCTTCTTTCCAGTTTTGAACGGAAGATATTTCCTTTTTCACCATAGCCCTCTATGGGCTTCCAAATATCCCTTTGCCAATTCCACAAGGACAGCCTTAGCGAAAGGTTTCTTGAAGGGAAAGATGTAACTCTGTGAGATGAACTAACAGAACACAGAACAGTTTCTCAGAAAGGTTCTTTCCAGTTTTGAACGGAAGATATTTCCTTTTTCACCATAGCCCTCTATGGGCTTCCAAATATCCCTTTGCCAATTCCACCAGAACGGCCTTAGCGAAAGGATTCTTGAAGGGAAAGATGTAACTCTGTGAGATGAATTAACAGAACACAGAACAGTTCCTCAGAAAGGTTCTTTCCAGTTTTGAACGGAAGATATTTCCTTTTTCACCAATGCCCTCTATGGGCTTCCAAGTATCCCTTTGCCAATTCCACAAGAACAGCCTTAGAGAAAGGCTTCTTGAAGGGAAAGATGTAACTCTGTGAGATGAATTAACAGAACACAGAGCAGTTTCTCATAAAGCTTCTTTCCAGTTTTGAACGGAAGATATTTCCTTTTTCACCATAGCCCTCTATGGGCTTCCAAATATCCCTTTGCCAATTCCACAAGAACAGCCTTAGCGAAAGGCTTCTTGAAGGGAAAGATGTAACTCTGTGAGATGTATTAACAGAACACAGAGCAGTTTCTCAGAAAGCTTCTTTCCAGTTTTGAACGGAAGATATTTCCTTTTTCACCATAGCCCTCTATGGGCTTCCAAATATCCCTTTGCCAATTCCACAAGAACAGCCTTAGCGAAAGGCTTCTTGAAGGGAAAGATGTAACTCTGTGAGATGAATTAACAGAACACAGAGCATTTTCTCAGAAAGCTTCTTTCCTGTTTTGAACGGAAGATATTTCCTTTTTCACCGTAGCCCTCAATGGGCTTCCAAATATCCCTTTGCCAATTCCACAAGAAGAGCCTTAGCGAAAGGCATCTTGAAGGGAAAGATGTAACTCTGTGAGATGAATTAACGGAACACAGAGCAGTTTCTCAGAAAGCTTCTTTCCAGTTTTGAACGGAAGATATTTCCTTTTTCACCATAGCCCTCTATGGCCTTCCAAATATCCCTTTGCCAATTCCACAAGGACAGCCTTAGCGAAAGGTTTCTTGAAGGGAAAGATGTAACTCTGTGAGATGAACTAACAGAACACAGAACAGTTTCTCAGAAAGGTTCTTTCCAGTTTTGAACGGAAGATATTTCCTTTTTCACCATAGCCCTCTATGGGCTTCCAAATATCCCTTTGCCAATTCCACATGAACGGCCTTAGCGAAAGGCTTCTTGAAGGGAAAGATGTATCTCTGTGAGATGAATTAACAGAACACAGAGCAGTTTCTCAGAAAGGTTCTTTCCAGTTTTGAACGGAAGATATTTCCTTTTTCACCATAGCCCTCTATGGGCTTCCAAATATCCCTTTGCCAATTCCACAAGAACAGCCTTAGCTAAAGGCTTCTTGAAGGGAAAGATGTAACTCTGTGAGATGAATTAACAGAACACAGAGCAGTTTCTCAGAAAGCTTCTTTCCAGTTTTGAACGGAAGATATTTCCTTTTTCACCATAGCCCTCTATGGGCTTCCAAATATCCCTCTGCGAATTCCACAAGAACAGCATTAGCGAAAGGCTTCTTGAAGGGAAAGATGTAACTCTGTGAGATGAATTAACAGAACACAGAGCAGTTTCTCAGAAAGCTTCTTTCCAGTTTTGAACGGAAGATATTCCCTTTTTCACCATAGCCCTCTATGGGCTTCCAAATATCCCTTTGACAATTCCACAAGAACAGCCTTAGCGAAAGGCTTCTTGAAGGGTAAGATGTAACTCTGTGAGATGAATTAGCAGAACACAGAGCAGTTTCTCAGAAAGCTTCTTTCCAGTTTTGAACGGAAGATATTTCCTTTTTCACCATAGCCCTCTATGGGCTTCCAAATATCCCTCTGCGAACTCCACAAGAACAGCCTTAGCGAAAGGCTTCTTGAAGGGAAAGATGTAACTCTGTGAGATGAATTAACAGAACACAGAGCAGTTTCTCAGAAAGCTTCTTTCCGGTTTTGAACGGAAGATATTTCCTTTTTCACCATAGCCCTCTATGGGCTTCCAAATATCCCTCTGCGAATTCCACAAGAACAGCCTTAGCGAAAGGCTTCTTGAAGGGAAAGATGTAACTTTGTGAGATGAATTAACAGAACACAGATCAGTTTCTCAGAAAGCTTCTTTCCAGTTTTGAACGGAAGATATTTCCTTTTTCACCATAGCCCTCTATGGGCTTCCAAATATCCCTTTGCCAATTCCACAAGAACAGCCTTAGCGAAAGGCTTTTGAAGGGAAAGATGTAACTCTGTGAGATGAATTAACAGAACACAGAGCAGTTTCTCAAAAAGCTTCTTTCCAGTTTTGAACGGAAGATATTTCCTTTTTCACCATAGCCCTCTATGGCCTTCCAAATATCCCTTTGCCAATTCCACAAGGACAGCCTTAGCGAAAGGTTTCTTGAAGGGAAAGATGTAACTCTGTGAGATGAACTAACAGAACACAGAACAGTTTCTCAGAAAGGTTCTTTCCAGTTTTGAACGGAAGATATTTCCTTTTTCACCATAGCCCTCTATGGGCTTCCAAATATCCCTTTGCCAATTCCACATGAACGGCCTTAGCGAAAGGCTTCTTGAAGGGAAAGATGTATCTCTGTGAGATGAATTAACAGAACACAGAGCAGTTTCTCAGAAAGGTTCTTTCCAGTTTTGAACGGAAGATATTTCCTTTTTCACCATAGCCCTCTATGGGCTTCCAAATATCCCTTTGCCAATTCCACAAGAACAGCCTTAGCTAAAGGCTTCTTGAAGGGAAAGATGTAACTCTGTGAGATGAATTAACAGAACACAGAGCAGTTTCTCAGAAAGCTTCTTTCCAGTTTTGAACGGAAGATATTTCCTTTTTCACCATAGCCCTCTATGGGCTTCCAAATATCCCTCTGCGAATTCCACAAGAACAGCATTAGCGAAAGGCTTCTTGAAGGGAAAGATGTAACTCTGTGAGATGAATTAACAGAACACAGAGCAGTTTCTCAGAAAGCTTCTTTCCAGTTTTGAACGGAAGATATTCCCTTTTTCACCATAGCCCTCTATGGGCTTCCAAATATCCCTTTGACAATTCCACAAGAACAGCCTTAGCGAAAGGCTTCTTGAAGGGTAAGATGTAACTCTGTGAGATGAATTAGCAGAACACAGAGCAGTTTCTCAGAAAGCTTCTTTCCAGTTTTGAACGGAAGATATTTCCTTTTTCACCATAGCCCTCTATGGGCTTCCAAATATCCCTCTGCGAACTCCACAAGAACAGCCTTAGCGAAAGGCTTCTTGAAGGGAAAGATGTAACTCTGTGAGATGAATTAACAGAACACAGAGCAGTTTCTCAGAAAGCTTCTTTCCTGTTTTGAACGGAAGATATTTCCTTTTTCACCATAGCCCTCTATGGGCTTCCAAATATCCCTCTGCGAATTCCACAAGAACAGCCTTAGCGAAAGGCTTCTTGAAGGGAAAGATGTAACTTTGTGAGATGAATTAACAGAACACAGATCAGTTTCTCAGAAAGCTTCTTTCCAGTTTTGAACGGAAGATATTTCCTTTTTCACCATAGCCCTCTATGGGCTTCCAAATATCCCTTTGCCAATTCCACAAGAACAGCCTTAGCGAAAGGCTTTTGAAGGGAAAGATGTAACTCTGTGAGATGAATTAACAGAACACAGAGCAGTTTCTCAAAAAGATTCTTTCCAGTTTTGAACGGAAGATATTTCCTTTTTCACTATAGCCCTCTAAGGGCTTCCAAATATCCCTTTGCCAATTCCACAAGAACAGCCTTAGCGAAAGGCTTCTTGAAGGGAAAGATGTAACTTTGTGAGATGAATTAGCAGAACACAGAGCAGTTTCTCAGAAAGCTTCTTTCCAGTTTTGAACGGAAGATATTTCCTTTTTCACCGTAGCCCTCTATGGGCTTCCAAATATCCCTTTGCCAATTCCACAAGAACAGCCTTAGCGAAAGGCTTCTTGAAGGGAAAGATGTAACTCTGTGAGATGAATTAACAGAACACAGAGCAGTTTCTCAGAAAGCTTCTTTCCAGTTTTGAACGGAAGATATTTCCTTTTTCACCATAGCCCTCTATGGGCTTCCAAATATCCCTCTGCGAATTCCACAAGAACAGCCTTAGCGAAAGGCTTCTTGAAGGGAAAGATGTAACTGTGTGAGATGAATTAACAGAACACAGAGCAGTTTCTCAGAAAGCTTCTTTCCGGTTTTGAACGGAAGATATTTCCTTTTTCACCATAGCCCTCTATGGGCTTCCAAATATCCCTTTGCCAATTCCACAAGAACAGCCTTAGCGAAAGGCTTTTGAAGGGAAAGATGTAACTCTGTGAGATGAATTAACAGAACACAGAGCAGTTTCTCAGAAAGCTTCTTTCCAGTTTTGAACGGAAGATATTTCCTTTTTCACCATAGCCCTCTATGGGCTTCCAAATATCCCTTTGCCAATTCCACAAGGACAGCCTTAGCGAAAGGTTTCTTGAAGGGAAAGATGTAACTCTGTGAGATGAACTAACAGAACACAGAACAGTTTCTCAGAAAGGTTCTTTCCAGTTTTGAACGAAAGATATTTCCTTTTTCACCATAGCCCTCTATTGGCTTCCAAATATCCCTTTGCCAATTCCACCAGAACGGCCTTAGCGGAAGGATTCTTGAAGGGAAAGATGTAACTCTGTGAGATGAATTAACAGAACACAGAACAGTTCCTCAGAAAGGGTCTTTCCAGTTTTCAACGGAAGATATTTCCTTTTTCACCATAGCCCTCTATGGGCTTCCAAATATCCCTTTGCCAATTCCACAAGAACAGCCTTAGAGAAAGGCTTCTTGAAGGGAAAGATGTAACTCTGTGAGATGAATTAACAGAACACAGAGCAGTTTCTCAGAAAGCTTCTTTCCACTTTTGAACGGAAGATATTCCCTTTTTCACCATAGCCCTCTATGGGGTTCCAAATATCCCTTTGCCAATTCCACAAGAACGGCCTTAGCTAAAGGCTTCTTGAAGGGAAAGATGTAACTCTGTGAGATGAATTAACAGAACACAGAGCAGTTTCTCAAAAAGCTTCTTTCCAGTTTTGAACGGAAGATATTTCCTTTTTCACCATAGCCCTCTATGGGCTTGCAAATATCCCTTTGCCAATTCCAGAAGAACAGCCTTAGCGAAAGGCTTCTTGAAGGGAAAGATGTAACTGTGTGAGATGAATTAACAGAACACAGAGCAGTTTCTCAGAAAGCTTCTTTCCGGTTTTGAACGGAAGATATTTCCTTTTTCACCATAGCCCTCTATGGGCTTCCAAATATCCCTTTGCCAATTCCACAAGAACAGCCTTAGCGAAAGGCTTTTGAAGGGAAAGATGTAACTCTGTGAGATGAATTAACAGAACACAGAGCAGTTTCTCAGAAAGCTTCTTTCCTGTTTGGAACGGAAGATATTTCCTTTTTCACCGTAGCCCTCTATGGGCTTCCAAATATCCCTTTGCCAATTCCACAAGAACAGCCTTAGCGAAAGGCTTCTTGAAGGGAAAGATGTAACTCTGTGAGATTAATTAACAGAACACAGAGCAGTTTCTCAGAAAGCTTCTTTCCAGTTTTGAACGGAAGATATTTCCTTTTTCACCATAGCCCTCTATGGGCTTCCAAATATCCCTTTGCCAATTCCACAAGAAATGCCTTAGCGAAAGGCTTCTTGAAGGGAAAGATGTAACTCTGTGAGATGAATTAACAGAACACAGAGCAGTTTCTCAGAAAGCTTCTTTCCAGTTTTGAACTGAAGATATTTCCTTTTTCACCATAGCCCTCTATGGGCTTCCAAATATCCCTTTGCCAATTCCACAAGAACAGCCTTAGCGAAAGGCTTCTTGAAGGGAAAGATGTAACTCTGTGAGATGAATTAACAGAACACAGAGCAGTTTCTCAGAAAGCTTCTTTCCAGTTTTGAACTTAAGATATTTCCTTTTTCACCATAGCCCTCTATGGGGTTCCAAATATCCCTTTGCCAATTCCACAAGAACGGCCTTAGCTAAAGGCTTCTTGAAGGGAAAGATGTAACTCTGTGAGATGAATTAACAGAACACAGAGCAGTTTCTCAAAAAGCTTCTTTCCAGTTTTGAACGGAAGATATTTCCTTTTTCACCATAGCCCTCTATGGGCTTGCAAATATCCCTTTGCCAATTCCACAAGAACAGCCTTAGCGAAAGGCTTCTTGAAGGGAAAGATGTAACTGTGTGAGATGAATTAACAGAACACAGAGCAGTTTCTCAGAAAGCTTCTTTCCGGTTTTGAACGGAAGATATTTCCTTTTTCACCATAGCCCTCTATGGGCTTCCAAATATCCCTTTGCCAATTCCACAAGAACAGCCTTAGCGAAAGGCTTTTGAAGGGAAAGATGTAACTCTGTGAGATGAATTAACAGAACACAGAGCAGTTTCTCAGAAAGCTTCTTTCCTGTTTGGAACGGAAGATATTTCCTTTTTCACCGTAGCCCTCTATGGGCTTCCAAATATCCCTTTGCCAATTCCACAAGAACAGCCTTAGCGAAAGGCTTCTTGAAGGGAAAGATGTAACTCTGTGAGATTAATTAACAGAACACAGAGCAGTTTCTCAGAAAGCTTCTTTCCAGTTTTGAACGGAAGATATTTCCTTTTTCACCATAGCCCTCTATGGGCTTCCAAATATCCCTTTGCCAATTCCACAAGAAAAGCCTTAGCGAAAGGCTTCTTGAAGGGAAAGATGTAACTCTGTGAGATGAATTAACAGAACACAGAGCAGTTTCTCAGAAAGCTTCTTTCCAGTTTTGAACTGAAGATATTTCCTTTTTCACCATAGCCCTCTATGGGCTTCCAAATATCCCTTTGCCAATTCCACAAGAACAGCCTTAGCGAAAGGCTTCTTGAAGGGAAAGATGTAACTCTGTGAGATGAATTAACAGAACACAGAGCAGTTTCTCAGAAAGCTTCTTTCCAGTTTTGAACGGAAGATATTTCCTTTTTCACCATAGCCCTCTATGGGCTTCCAAATATCCCTTTGCCAATTCCACAAGGACAGCCTTAGCGAAAGGTTTCTTGAAGGGAAAGATGTAACTCTGTGAGATGAACTAACAGAACACAGAACAGTTTCTCAGAAAGGTTCTTTCCAGTTTTGAACGGAAGATATTTCCTTTTTCACCATAGCCCTCTATGGGCTTCCAAATATCCCTTTGCCAATTCCACCAGAACGGCCTTAGCGAAAGGATTCTTGAAGGGAAAGATGTAACTCTGTGAGATGAATTAACAGAACACAGAACAGTTCCTCAGAAAGGTTCTTTCCAGTTTTGAACGGAAGATATTTCCTTTTTCACCAATGCCCTCTATGGGCTTCCAAGTATCCCTTTGCCAATTCCACAAGAACAGCCTTAGAGAAAGGCTTCTTGAAGGGAAAGATGTAACTCTGTGAGATGAATTAACAGAACACAGAGCAGTTTCTCATAAAGCTTCTTTCCAGTTTTGAACGGAAGATATTTCCTTTTTCACCATAGCCCTCTATGGGCTTCCAAATATCCCTTTGCCAATTCCACAAGAACAGCCTTAGCGAAAGGCTTCTTGAAGGGAAAGATGTAACTCTGTGAGATGTATTAACAGAACACAGAGCAGTTTCTCAGAAAGCTTCTTTCCAGTTTTGAACGGAAGATATTTCCTTTTTCACCATAGCCCTCTATGGGCTTCCAAATATCCCTTTGCCAATTCCACAAGAACAGCCTTAGCGAAAGGCTTCTTGAAGGGAAAGATGTAACTCTGTGAGATGAATTAACAGAACACAGAGCATTTTCTCAGAAAGCTTCTTTCCTGTTTTGAACGGAAGATATTTCCTTTTTCACCATAGCCCTCAATGGGCTTCCAAATATCCCTTTGCCAATTCCACAAGAAGAGCCTTAGCGAAAGGCATCTTGAAGGGAAAGATGTAACTCTGTGAGATGAATTAACGGAACACAGAGCAGTTTCTCAGAAAGCTTCTTTCCAGTTTTGAACGGAAGATATTTCCTTTTTCACCATAGCCCTCTATGGCCTTCCAAATATCCCTTTGCCAATTCCACAAGGACAGCCTTAGCGAAAGGTTTCTTGAAGGGAAAGATGTAACTCTGTGAGATGAACTAACAGAACACAGAACAGTTTCTCAGAAAGGTTCTTTCCAGTTTTGAACGGAAGATATTTCCTTTTTCACCATAGCCCTCTATGGGCTTCCAAATATCCCTTTGCCAATTCCACATGAACGGCCTTAGCGAAAGGCTTCTTGAAGGGAAAGATGTATCTCTGTGAGATGAATTAACAGAACACAGAGCAGTTTCTCAGAAAGGTTCTTTCCAGTTTTGAACGGAAGATATTTCCTTTTTCACCATAGCCCTCTATGGGCTTCCAAATATCCCTTTGCCAATTCCACAAGAACAGCCTTAGCTAAAGGCTTCTTGAAGGGAAAGATGTAACTCTGTGAGATGAATTAACAGAACACAGAGCAGTTTCTCAGAAAGCTTCTTTCCAGTTTTGAACGGAAGATATTTCCTTTTTCACCATAGCCCTCTATGGGCTTCCAAATATCCCTCTGCGAATTCCACAAGAAC